>NW_015626057.1:328097-366932 GCF_001515625.1 Sinocyclocheilus rhinocerous | reverse complement strand
GGCCATGGCGGAGCAGGCAGACTAGGGAGCCATGGTGGAGCAGGCAGCGCGGGGAGCCGTGGCGGAGCGGCCTCCGTGACCTTGGCCTCGGCACTCGGCCCGGCCTCTACGGCCGGATCCCTATAGCCCCCCCCCCCTCCTCCCCTCAAAATTCCTTGGTGGAAATTTCGGGTTTTGAGGCCCACCGTGGGCCTGACGTAGGAGCTGTGGCCCTCTCTGTACTGGACTTGGGAACAGGAGCCATCTCTAGGGTGGACTTGGGAAAACAGAAAACTTTCAAAAACGGAAACAAAAACACGGGGAGAAGAGGCACCTCTTACTATTTGTACGGTCCAGTGTTCTGTCACGTTTGCTGCTACTGCGTTGGAGCGAGGAGACGCGGAGATATACTTAGAACAGTTTTTAATGATACACAGGAACACACATGTAGCACAGGGACCTTACGACGTTCACACTGGACAAAGGAAACTAGGAACAGACATCACTATATACAGTGGGTACGGAAAGTATTCAGACCCCCTTAAATTTCTTCAGATTACATCAAACCTCTCTTTCAGACAGATGAGACGTGCAAGTATTCAAACTTAGTCTTATTAATTGATACATTAGGTATCATTTGCACCTTTTTACAAAGGTGTGTTTGAACTAAGAATCTGATGTTTCCCTCAGGTGTAGATCTGCTGAATATGCAAATGTTTCCATAACTTCATTCCTTATTTCTCTCCTCTTTACTGCTTAAGCTTTAACCCTTTCCTATACCAACTGTATGCGTGTGTGTGTGTGTGTTATGTGTGTGTGTGTGTTTATGTGTATGTTAGACCAGTTTATGTGTTTATGTAGTATGTTAGACTGGTTTAAGTGTTTATGTAGTTAATAAAGTCTTACTTGTATCACACTTGACGTTGGTCATTGTTTGCTCATAACTGCAGATTTATGCTACAGGCTCTGTGTAGAGTTGTACAGTAAGAAAGTTATTTCCTTTAACCAGGAAATTAACGTTCTTAGAATTGACAGACAGTTGACCCTGAGAGGTCAGCTAAATATCTACAGCGGATCTAAATATTTATAATTAATTATAACTAGTTATGATTAATTATTCATATTTCCCCATGAGCTGATTCGCTACAGCAGTCTGGAATTGTTTTCTCTGTGCGATATACTTTACAACTGGACGCACCTGAAGTATCGCAGAAGGCTTTTGTAATTTTGAAACAGCCTTGACATCATTTACAATGCTTTCTAGGTAGGCAACCCACTAGGTTTTGGAACAGAGCCAGTCTCTCTGTCTTTCATGATGAGCTCCAGGGAAAAGCTTTCACACTTATTACTCCTGAACTTTTTGGAGAACATTCATGTGTTATTTCATATATTAATGGATTATTTTATTTCTTTCTCCCTTTCTCTCTACTTGTCAGCACACAGTTACATGTTTAATAACATGCTGGCTCCTAGGGGAAGTGCGTCCTTGAGAAGGATTTCATTAGAGTGCTCTCGAGTTCTCTGGCTGACGCTCCACAATCCACACATTCTCTCCTGCAATCATCCTCCTCATGGAAGAGCGTACAGGTGCGAGGAGCTGAGCAGGACGTAAAATACTGTCATGAGCTCCTGTGAACTTCAGCCCTAGTGATTATTTAGAAGAGACATTTCCATCTGTTCCTGGTTTAAATTAACTTTTAAATGATATAAAGCCATGCAAGGTTGATTCATGGACTGTATGACTGTGTTTGATGATCACGTGTATGTGTCTTGTAAACATAAACACTTCGTTTTTTTGTGATGTATTGGACATTGTTGTGTTGTGAATTCTTCTGATTTTAATATGTCACTGAATTGAAATTATCTAGCTTGTTAATACAAAGGTTTTTTAAGAACTGCGTGATTAAAACTATTAATAAAAATGATCTATGTGCTATTTTTTATTCTTAATCTAATTAAGACCAAAACTGTAGGCTATGTATTTTATGTTTATTTGAGTATATTGATATTAGTGACGCTAGCATAAAACTGGATGATTGGAGTGGAGTCTCTGGTGAGCTTCTTGTGAGAAGTGCTATTTGTATGATTGCAATACATAACAAAATATCAAAGCCTGAGTCATAGAGAAGAAAGATGCACAAACACACTTTACAATCAAAACATGTGACAGATAGAAGTTTGTTGGGGTTGAATTGCTAAAACAGCCAATGTAGTGTTGAAGATGAAGACAGTCAGTACCAGTGTTGGGGAAAGTTACTTTTAAAAGTAATGCATTACAATATTGCATTACCCCATAAAAAGTAACTAATTGCGTTATTTAGTTACTTTTTATGGAAAGTAATGCATTACGTTACTTTTGTGTTACTTTTTGTCACCTGGGCTGGGCTTGCTTATTTGATTTTTAACAACAAAAAACCCATCATATTTCATTGTAAATATAAAAGTAATGCGTTACTTAAAAAGTAATCTGATTACGTAACTAGCATTACTTGTCATGCACTACCCCTAACATTGGTCAGTACTGTGTGTGTTTGTGGTTAGTTGGTGATAGTCAGACATAATAAAGAAAAACGTTAAAAGAAAAGATTGTGCAACATTCGATATGCAGATACAGACACTTGTACAAGAGCAACTATATATTTATGTTCCCCAAAATGTGCACGGCTAATATTTATTTCAGTTTTAGATTGCAATAGAAAGCTGAAAAGTGCACATGGTTTTCAGAAGCCTCGCTATAGGGTGCCTTAACAGGTAATAAAAACCTGTGCACTCATGATGGTCCTCTGAGAGCACAGATGTAGTCCCCCGATACGAACGTCTATATCCTCTATCAAGTGAAAAAAGAGCACTGAAGGAGGAGCAGAGAGCTTGTGCCAAGGAGACGCGAGCGCTGGAGGCAACAATGGGTCGAGAAATGGAAAAGCATTAGTCTAGATGAACTCTAGAGATCTAGAGACGGCAATTATGTACCCTCACAAAGCAGCGGGCTGCAGAGGCATTATGGGTAGCTGAGACTCCCTCTGCTTTATCACACAAGTCTTTGTGGCATCCAACAAAACAAGCACCAGCTGCTTATTATGGACACACACATTGAAATAAAGGCGTGTTCAAGTGTTTGTACAGTGACAGGCAAAAATAATGTGGTCTGAAGAGGGGGAAGGACAAAGAGACCTTCTCTCTCTCTGTGTCTGTGTGTGTGTGTGTGTGTGTGTGTGTGTACCATACGCTAAGCTGAGAACTCACCACTGCAGGAGTGACCCGTAACAGGACCTCATTAGTCTGAGCTTTAAGCACAAGGAATACTGGGAACTTTCCCTGAGGGAAAGAGGGACAAATAGGTAAAAGCAAGGAGTGTGTGTGGACAGATAGTCTTGAACAGTGATTTCCAAATGAAGACTGCTGGAAAGAATAAAATTTAGCTTTGTTAAAACTAGTTTAGGACCGTCAGAATAGCTGAAATTCAGTTCTGTGTACTGGTGCTTGATTCCACAAGCAGTTCCATCAGAGACTGCAATCCACGGAACAAACCATTTTATTTGTGCAAATAAGCATTCATTGCTCACACACACTACTGTGAATTTGCTGTGCTCACATCCCAAATGCCACCAAACAATAACATACACTCATATTGCAACAAAGGTAAATGAATTCACATTAACTGAAAATCATATCCATAAATCCATAAAAAAAGTAATACTCAAAACATTCATAATTCATAATTTCACTTTTCAAAATGCATCATTGAAAATCAACAAAAAAAATTTTAAGGAAAGAATAATGTGTACATTTTGTGTGGATGACACTTCTAACAACATATAGTATGTGCATATATTCACAACAATATTACAATATTTTGCTCCCGTCATATTTTAAAGCACACAAACCAGCATTAAAGTGATGCAGTTATATAACGGTTTTAGTCTGCTTGGAAATAAGGTTAAGAAGATAAGATACCAGCTTGAAACAGTGAGCTCTTTTAAGGAAAAGTTAGTGGCATCAAAGTTTTATCTGAAACACTTAAATAGCAAATACACCAGAGAGCCATGAGCAGAACTGTGTATTAGCCTGTTTGTGAAATACTCAGAATGTATTCCTAGTAAAAGGACTGACTATGAGAGACTAAAGACACCACACATATTTTCCCAGATTTCTGCTCCTTTTTGCAGTCTATATGGGCCGACACTAGTTGCCAAAAATCAGAGCAAGTCAGCAGATTTTGGACAGGACAAGGTTTAGTCAAAGATTCTCTATTGTTTAGAATGTGCGGCAAACGTCTCTCAAGATGCTGGGGTCACACATCACATCACTGAGGATTGGTTGGCCGTCCGAATGTCGGCAGATTTTTTTTTTTTACAAAAATCATTTAAAAATTAAATAACATTTTAAATTAACAAATACAAGTAAACAACAATAGACCAAGTTTAGAAAAGCATTTTATTAAGAAAAAAAATGATTCTGCATCTATAGGTGGCACTGGCACACCTGTGGCTACACCAATGGTCCAGAGCAACACAGGTTACCCACTCCATGATGCCCATCGGAGGTGGTTGCTGGCAGAGCCCAATGGCTTTCTGTGCATAGGGATATTTGCAGTTACCCAGCTAATCCCCATCTCAGTCACCCATATCTTGGTACCAGTTGATCAGATTCTGCAAGGATACTGAGGGATAAGTGTGTGAGTGATTCCAGCAAGAAGGATGTTCGAGAGGGGGTTGCAGGTGCTGTCCGGGGTGTTGTGGGGGACTACAAACTTTTCCCACACTCAGGGGTTTTCCTTTGGAGCATGAGTCCTTGAAGCATGTCTGAGCTAGTGCAGGCTGTTGATGGTCTACCCCTGTTTGTCAGTAATTAATGATGTATCGAGTGACGCTGGACACTCAGACGAAAGAACAACACAACTCAATTGTTGATACCAAAGAGCCACTGGGAAATGCTATTTCAAACATATCTTAATCTGATTGCAGGACATTTGGAGGTAAAAAAACAATAAATCGTTTGATGGCCCATTTATATTGGCCAGGCATTTGTGGCATCCATGAATGTCAACTGGTGAATCTGCCAGACACTCCAAAAGTGTTGTTGCGCCCTCTTCCTTTAATCAAAACCCTCAGGAAAAATTGGCAGGGACCTCATCAGACCATTATAACTTGGACATCGCTTCCTAGTAATCTTGGTTGATTCTGCACAATGTGTATGCAAAAAATCACCCAGTTGGGGACTCCAAAAGAAATCCTTATTGATCAGGTTACTATGTATATGTCAACTACACTATGATTTTTTTTAAGTCGATCTGCACCAATGTTTATTATCTTTAAACTGATGGCCATGTTGAACGATTTAATAACATAAAAAAAAAATAGTTCACACACAAAGATTCAAACAAAATCTGAGAAATGACTTGATCCCCTGTTGTTTTCAGTATGAGATGTCCTGCAGGCCTCTACAGGTTTTCCCCCGTTAAATCACTATACAGTTGTCAGTGACACGCCATGCTCAACACCCTGCTTGAAAATTTTGAGTAGGGAGCATCCAACAATGAAAATGAAATCCAGTATGTTATGGACAGGGATACACATAAGGGGTACGCAGGTCCGCATGCGCGACCAAAATAAAAAATGCGCTGTGTAAATAAGTTCTGACAGCGCATTTGCGTACCGACATGATTGACAGCTGAGCTGTTAATGCACAATCACCATTTTAGTTCGACAAACTGTACTGTATAAGATTTCTATTCAAACTAAAAGCATAAATCTAGGCTATCCGCTGCCCTTTTTTCAAAGCACAATGCAAAACTGTGACATTTCATTCACTGACGTTCTTCGATCGGCAGCTCCAAACCCGAAAGCGCATACTTACTTTGCCGGCTGATTTTAAGTTCGAAAATGATGAAAATAAAAAAAAAAGTAGTAAATATTAACATTTACAGTTTTTTACGATTGCTTACACACTAAAATTAAACTTTTCCAACAATTAGCAAAACCTTACACTCAAGGAGCAAAACACAAGGCTAGATTTGCACAACTGTAAGCACATTGTCAGCTTCACACTATTTGCAAAACATTACACACAGTGATTTGCAAAACACTAAACACACTTGTATACATCAGACACAGAAGTATATCATGATGTCACTTCCTTGCAATTCCAAAGCACTGACTGTCAAATTACCACACCTATGAGCCAATCTGTTAAACACAGCCATCAGGTGCACAAACACATGATTGCTAAATTGTAGACACACCAATCAGGTTTAAGCACTATAAAAATGCAGCAGGTAGGTTCACCTGCCTTCAACCAAAATGGAAGGAGTCAGAAGAAGAGTGAGGGTGAGAGGAGGAGTACACAGAGGAGGGGAAGGAGGCTTATTCTTTTTATAGTTATATTTAATGGGTAACAATATACGCAGTGTGAGGACCAAACCAAATCTCCAGGTTCTCATATGAGAAGCAGGCTGAAAAACTTATGTGCACCCCTGGTTATGGACCTGCAGAAGAACTCCACACTCTGTGGCAGCTGTCATAGAAGAACTTGCTCCAGGCTCAGTATGGTTCTGTATGGACTATTGAAAACTAGTCAAGGTGCTGTAAGTTGATGCGTACCCAGTTCCCCATGTGGACAAGTTAAGCACAGCTTGCTTTTGTCGGGGTGCTTGCTCAGTATTGTCAGTTGAGCTGCTGCTGTTTTAGGTGTAGTTTTTCTGCCGTTCTGTTTCACCAGATTCCTCGTCATCAGTGGCTTCCAGGCTTCTCTCGTCTTCCCAGGCCGCTCTCCTCTTCTCCTCGCCATCATTCCCTGCTCCACCTGCCACCGCTTCCGCCAGCTTCCATTCCCTCCTCGTCCCTGGGTTCCTCACCCACCACCAGCCAGTTTCCTCAGCCTCAGCTGTCCCACTTTCCCTGTAGTCTCCACGGGTTCCTGCCCCTGGGCCCGGTGTGCCTCCTCTGGAGGGTTGTAGACTAACCATCTGCATCATCAACGAAGTATTACACAAGGCAGGTGTTGCTGTGTCTTGCTGCTGTCTGTGGTGTCTGCTCTCCAGTCTAGGGCGGTTCCCTTGTCAGCGACCTGTTGGAGGGCTCCCTTTTCCCTGAGTGCCTGACTGCCTGCTCCTCCCTTGCCAGCTGCCCCAGACTGGGCTTCCTTATGTTCATGTCTGTTTTTTGCCTTGATTCTGTAGTTCTTAAATAAGGCCAGTGTTTACCTCGCTATTCAGACCCTCAAACCACACTCATCATATGCAGCTGCTTACCTTGATGCATAATTATATACTGTATATGTTAATTAATGGCTGTCAGCTGCATCTTCAGCATTTGAGGGCTGTCCTGAGATCGGTGCAGAGGGCAGGACTCAGGGAAATCTCAAAGATGTATGCAATTGGATGGGTGGAAGTAAGGTATCTGGCTTTCCACTTGGGTCAAAGACATGTGCGTCCCCAAAATGACAAGATGGCAGCAATTGTAGCTTGCCTGAGACCCAAGACCAAACAGCAGCTGAGATTCTGTGGCAGGCTGGCCATCACAAAAGGTTTGTGACTCACAAACTGAGTGATCTCACTATAAAGGGAGCAGCAGACCAGAATTTAACTAGGGTATAAACTGCGCTGTGTGGCGGGCCCTTGTTACACTCTTCTGACTTCTCTTTCTCTTGTATTTTACAGACAGGCACAGACGTGTTGTCTCGGGGCATTGGAGGGGAGGAGTGCCTGAACATCAGCTGTAAGAGAAGCACAGCACTGTAGAAAAGGAATGTCTGGCCATCAGAAGGGTTCTCCTCACTGTCCTATATTACATCCTTTTCGAACCATTCAGGTTTTTCTTTTTATTAAATGATATCTCAGTGCAATGAATATCTCTCAGTTCCAGCTTCCTCCTCCAAAAGAAAACAACATTTTGTCACAATTGTGTAGTGTATTCCAGCCTCAATTTATGAATGGAACCTACAATAATAATTACTCTTATATAGTATTTTTCATACAGTACTCTATGTGACCATCCTTGTAACACACTTTAGTTTCAGTTTCTCCTGCTGTAGTCTATATCTGCTACCCTTCAGAAAATCCACTGTGGACTCAAGGGACAGAAATCAGACTGTAGTGGAATTGATCACTATTGAACGGTTCACATACTAATGCTTTAATTTTTCACAGCTCCAGGTCCCATGATGGTGATTGAGAGACCATTCATGAATGTGAAGAAATGAATAACCTTAATAAAAAGTGACTCTCTAGCAATCAGTCAAAGTTGCACTGCATGTAAATTACTCTTACATGTGAAAGGACGGTAGCAAGAGAGTTAGAGGTGACTGCGGTAAGTCATGTCACACACACAAACCACATGGGGTACAGCCTTCCCTTCAGCAGACCACCACAGCCAGACAGCAACAAGAGCAGGGAAGAAATTAGGGCTTGAGCTGTGGTTAGACTGCGTGAATTTCAAGCGGTGAGATGATTTTGTACGAGTCATTAACTCACACACAGCATGTCACTTTCATGTGACACAGTGACACTCTCATGCTCTGCAATTTCCAGTTTTAGTTGAGGAGTGAGGGATACTGTCATTAATTCACACTTTTTTTGTTGTTTGGAGGCCATGGACTGCTTGAAATGAGATACTGCTGGTACTCAAAATCTCTCTCCTCACCGACGGTCTTTGGCTGTCATTCATGACCAAACTAAGAATAAGGATAAATAATCATTTTTATAGTCATTGAGCACTCATCATACAGCATAATAATCTGAGATGTATGTCAGTGAGGGAGATCTCATGACATTTGAAGATAGTGATATGGTGTGAGATGGCAGACAGGCCCTCCAGTACACACTGGGCTCTAGTACATACATGAATCAGATGAGGCCACCAAAACAAGGCCTGCACCCAGGGTTGGGGAGTAACGGAATACATGTAACACTACATTTTTAAAATACAAAATATAACTGTATTTCATTATAGTTACATTGTAAATGGGTGGTAATCAAATTACAGTTACATCCGAAATGTTTTTTTTTTTTTTAGATTATTTTAGTGATCATTTTGAATTTTAATGTTATGCAATATTAATGTACACTTTGGGAATTTTTAACCAATGAGGCACTTGGTGAATCTTTAAAAACAAACGCGGGCAGCCTGTTCAATTAGCAATTTGCAGATAGTGCAGATAGGCTAGACAGGAGAAAATCAGAAAGCCATGCATGCAATACATTATTCCTTTTTTCCTGTTTTCATGGAAATACAAAGACAATTTTACTTAGAACTGTGAATAAGGACATAAAATTAAGTGCAATACAAGCTATGTCTGCCTGCAACAAAATTTCTATTGGCTTCAAAGCATTCAACATCTAATCTGAAAGAGCATCTTGAGGTAATCTGTTCGTGATCTTTGAAAACCAGGGCTGCCAACTCTCATGCAACTGACACTGTTCTCACACTCTCACATGAGAACATTTTCTCACGCGGTGCCAGTGATGTTTGTCTGCATGAGTTCCTGTTTTTTTATATTTATAACATACAGTACAGTTAAGCAATAACAGACCGGAAGAAGAGTGCTGTCCTCCCAAATATCAGCATAACTGCAAATATGACACTGATTTTATGCAATTCAAAAACAAGAAGTTAATATTAAGTGACTTAAATTTTAGACAAATGACACTTACTGTAGTTTGTTTTATATTTAAAAACATAATTTAAGTTTTTATCATTTCATGTTTATTTTCAAAATGACACATTTTGAAAATGATAAAACACTAATCTCATAACATTATTAGTGCAATTATAACTGTTTTAAATGCATTCATGCCACCTCTGAGCTGCATTGTGTGTGTGTGTGTGTGTGTGTGAACATGTTTGTGTGTGGAGTGTGCTTTTAATTGTTTAATCTATTATGCCAGAGAGGTGCACAGATGACTGGCTGGGTTTAGGCAGGTCAAAACAGGATCAAGTTCACAATTATTGCCATTTTGAGCTTCTAGAAATCAAAGGCTTTTTTCTTGGCATGGCAGATAGTAATTCATAAAGAATGGTGTATATTTTTTATTTAGCTTATTTAACAATTAAAGTCACATTTAGGTTCTTGATGCTTCATGATTTGTAAGATAATACATCTTGATATTTGCATCACATAACCAGCTCCATATGTATGGCTTTTCTGACATAGTAAACTTGCTTGGTAGCGCACCTGGTACAGCACTGCACTCCAACTGCGATGTGGAGCGTTTGGGTACGGGTCCCCTAAATCATGAGTCACAATAAAAGAGCTCAAAGACTTTTAGAAGCAAAGGTAAAATGGCATGGTTGCTTCAGCAAATGCGTTTTTATCTCACATTTGCTTTTGTTAACACTATCGTGTAGGTTTAGGGTCAGGTTTAGTGTAGGTGCTGCATTATTTTCAAATGTGATAGAATATTAATCTTTTATCGCCAATTACCGGACATTTTGTTTCTGTACTGTCATGTAGCAACCAACGTAATAAAACTTTGCCAGATTCACAGTATTCTGTCTTGATAGCACCACTCACCTGACATTTCACTTTGAAGGAGTAGTGGAACGTGCAAGAAGCAAAGTAAAATCATTTTTCACAAATGTCATTTCCAATGAGCCTGGGTTAAAAAAAATTCCTCACTAAGAAGAAAAATATCTTATTTGTGTCCAACCTTTATCATTATTATTTTTTTAGAAGAGTGGTAGTTAAATACACAAAGAGCTCTATTGAGCCTATAATGCCAAAGGACATTTGCTTAAAATTCGGTTGTTTTTCAAATGAAGGGTTCAGATATTTATGTTTTTGTGAAAATGCCAAGGTCGCCTATTAAAGTAGGTCTCTTTTTTTCTGTCATGAGGAGCTCTTGCACGTTTATTGGATGGTTTGTCCCTACAGCTACAATGAGAAAATAAAGTGTGTTGTGTACGCATTCAACATCATTTCAGACTTAAGTTCTCTAGCAGCTAATACAGTAATTGTGCTTCATATAAACAGTCTGCGAATGACAACTGATGACATTGATTTGTTCCAGGTGGATTTGAAGACCGGATTAGCCGTTGAAGAGGCATGCTATGCTCAGGTATGTTTACACAGTGGACTTTTCCATTAATCTGAGAATCAAGCTACAATTTTGTTGAATGAAATATTGTTCTTATATTGCTGGGTTGGGTTCCAGAAGTAAAAACCCCATTTGTTTTCATCATTGAGTAATTTATTTTAACAATGATGAATAAACCTTTCAATAGTCATTTCCATGTGAGCGGCGCTCTGACAAATTTACTCCAGTTCAAGTCCCAGCTTGAGGTCTTTTCCCAGTTCTGTTTTCCCCTCTCCTTTCCTGTTTCTCCTCATAGTGTCCTGCCAAAATGCCTAAACATTTAAGTATATAAAAGGAATGCATGTAATGCTTTAATCAGCTATAATCAGTCTGTGTATCAGCCATTTCACGTGTTAACATAATGCACTTCATGAAGAGAGAGTGAACGCTGGCCTAGATCACTCAGGAAGCCACTATATTTAGCTCTTAAGAAGCACAGCTTCAGCATTCCTCTGATATATGTGACTCTGTTGTCTCCTAGGTGATCCCAACCAAAGACAGGCTGGAAGGTTTGCTGGCGTTCAAAGAGAAACGTCCTCCTCACTATAAGGGCGAGTAACAGCGGCCTAACCAACCCGATTATAAGCAGCTGCTTTCTGAATCTCGTAAAGAATGTTGCATACCTGAAATTTTTGGAGCGCTGCCGGGCCCCTGGGGGCCCGATGATGATAAAACCTGTGGGGATTGGAGCTGAAATGTTTGAAAGATGAAAGCTATTCCTACGTCTGTAGATCAACTTTTTTTTGCATGGTATGTCCTTTGTTGTCATGTGAACTTTTTTTCCTTTCAGTTGAATGTGTTTGTTACATAATATAAAGATTCTTGGATTGTTCTTTCTCATCTGTTAAAATAATATAGAATGCACTTCAGATTAAAGGGGTCATATGATGCGATTTCAATTTTTCCTTTCTCTTTGGAGTGTTACAAGCTCTTGGTGCATAAAGAAGATCTGTAAAGTTGCAAAGACTAAAGTCTCAAATCCAAAGAGATATTCTTTATAAAAGTTAAGAGTCAACCACGCCTACCTAAAACGGCTCGTTCTAACACACCCCCACATACCTTTTGTGTGTGTGTGTGTGTGTGTGTGTGTGTGTGTGTGTGCGTGCGTGCGTGCGTGTGTGTGTGTGCGTGCGTGCGTGCGTGTGTGTGTGTGTGTGCATGTGTAATAATGTAATAGGTTTCAGATTACAAGTTACCTCATATAAATGTAATAAGTTGTGTAACTATTTCAATTACTTTATTAAAGTAATGTAACTGATTACATTTGATTACTTTTCTAAATTTCTAACAAATGTTTTCAAATGTTAATCATTTAGAAACATGTAAAGCAGGCAGGGTTAACATTACAGTGGTACTCAACACTGATTACGGTCAGACTTTCAGAATCCTTCACTTGAATTAAGATTATAATTTATTTTTAAAGCACATCCACCACTCAGTGTTGCCAGATGAGGTGGACGATTTCCAGCCCAGGAAAAAATATTAGCAGGTATTTCACACTCGTTTATGCGTACGATAAAACGGTAACAAAAATTAACAATAATGCGCTTACCTTCGTGTTGTACTTTAACTTCAGACAGAAATACAGCACGTCTTTCGTGAAGTACATTGAACATAATACAGAACTTTACACAGTCTAAACTAATCAAGTCCACCAGCTCTCTGATGTAGGACAGGATCTTATAGTCCCCTATTCAGTTTGGATTCTGATTAAATTATTTAACTGTGCTCTGATTTCAGAGTTACATTGATATCAACTAAGAACCGTCATGTCATCTCCCTCCACAGGTGTAATTCGTGTTTTGAGAGGCGAGTCACTCTCCCACTCGCATGTAACTTATATTTAGGCCACTCTGGCATCGTGATCGCTTGGATATACAGCTGTACATTCAAAATCGTATCCATTATCGTGCTAAAAACCCGTCACTCGTGAAATCAAGTCTGCTGATCCCTCGTGATTGGCTGAAAGTGCGGCCGCGACGCCAACATCAGCATCAGCCGACTCTGCAGAGGGTGTGTGTGTGTTTAGTAACATCATGGAGACTGATTGGATGCAGTACATGCAAACTTGGGTTTTTTAACCAATTAGCCTATACATTTTAGATGTTTGAAAACCGCCAAACTGACCCCGAACCAGCCCAAATTTTGTCCACCCGCCCAAACCATTTTTTACCCGCACAATAAAATCTAAAACCGCCCAATTGGTAGAACAAGAAACAGTTCAATAGCTCTGATATTGTTTTTGAAATCAAATCTTTGCATAGCTATGACAGGAAACACAGGCATCTAACAGTTCATCTTTAAAAAATAGCATATATATAAACCCGAATAAGAAATAAAACAGTTATCGTATAAACGTGTCCTAAACTCCTGAAACATTGGTGTCTCGTATTTTAGAGCAGTCAATGCAATTTGGGAAAGAAATCAATTAAATCTGTATGTGGACATGTGTAAATGTAGCGTCTGCTAAATTACTAAATGTAAATGTAAATATTCAGATGTAACCCCCTTTGTAATCTTTAACATTTTCATAAGTAACTGTAATTTAATTACACATTTTTTTCTCAGTAACTGTAACTGATTACAGTTAGATTTATTTTGTAATTAAATTACGTAACTCTATTACATGTAACTAGTTACTCCCCAACACTGTGTATAGGGTGACCATACATGCACTTTTTCCTGGACACGTCCTGGCCAGGATTTCTATCTTGGCTAAAATATCCAGGTTTTGGCTTTGTTTGCACTGCGCAGACCGATCGTTGACATCAAAGTACCACGAGAGCTCTAGAGAGCAGACGCTCTCCTTATGCTTTCGAATCGCTCTCGCGGTACTTTGATGTCATACACCGATTGGTCTGCATCGCTTTGACTGTTCTCTGTAGATCCCACCTTCTCACGCACCAAGACTGGTCACTTATGTACAGTACAATACCTGCATGTTATTGATCAAACTACTTTTCGATTATTACCTTCAGCAAGCATGAAAACAAGGCCAAAACCTGGATATTTTAGGCAATGTAGAAATCCTGGCCAGGACATGTCCGGGAAAAAGGGCACATATTATTTTTTGTTTGTGATTTTGTTATCAGCACTGTCAAATGAGAAAGTAATAACAATAAATCCATGTGAAATTTAAAGGCTGATTCATTTTCCACTTTGCCGAAGCAGAACTGATCCGAAAGGCTTCTGCTGGAGAGAAACACTTACTCTGATGATGTTGCACAGCACATAATGACTTTTGAAGAATTCACCCTTCGCAAAGACCCACCTCCCTTAGTTACTGTTGCTACGTCCAATAAGCCATGCCTCTCTCACAACACACATCATGTTCTCGCGCAGTGAAAAATGCATCATCGTTGTTTTTTAAGAAATTCAAACAATAAATACCGTTTTGTGGCTCTTTAATGTGTCGTGACAGATCACTGTAGCGCCTCAGTTCAAGCGGCACGTGAACCGATCATCTTTTCATATTTCAGAAGTCAGAAAGAGCTTTATTGCCAAGTATGTTTACACACACAAGCAATTTGTCTTGGCGACAGGAGCTTCCAGTGCAAGCATAGTGCAGACATACATAGGAATTACACCGTAGAGATGAAATATAAAACTAATAGAAAAAAAATAGAAAATTAAATAATGCAATACAATACAGGAGTAGAAATACAGAGCAAAAACATATATAATTGTTTTAATGAATGTACAGATATTTTATTTACAACTGTACATTTTATGTAGTTTACAAATGTACAATTTTCAGATGCTATATATAAATGTGTCAGTTATATAGTTATATGTAACTATATATAAAAGGTATATCAGTTAGTTAATGCAACCCTGATGGAGATAGTCCTGGATGTGAGTTTCTCAGCCTCACTAGCTGCTGTCTGTCTGTCTGGAAGCTGGTGATCCACTGACAGATGGAGGTGGACACGGAGAGCTGGGTCAGTTTGTCTGAGAGAAGGTCAGGCATGATGGTATTGAAGGCCAAACTGAAGTCTACAAATAAGATCCTTGTGTAAGTCCCAGGTCTGTCGAGGTGTTGCAGGATGTAATGCAGTCCCATGTTTACAGCATCATCCACAGACCTGTTTGCTCTGTAGGCAAACTGAAGAGGATCCAGCAAGGGTCCAGTGATGTCCTTCAGGTAGACCAGGACCAGTCGCTCAAACGACTTCATGACCACAGACATGAGAGCGACAGGTCTGTAGTCATTAAGGTCAGTGATTTTGGGGACAGGAATGATAATGGAGCATTTGAAGAAGCAGTGGACTTCTCACTGCTCCAGAGATCTGTTGAAGACGGGGGCCAGTTTAAACAGGAAGGCGAAACACCGTCTGGGCCTTTACTGCAAAAACATGAACAAATTTATTTATTTATTTATTTATCCCACAGCATTTGTCAATGTAAAAAAGAGCATTAGGTCATATATGAAAAGTTCATTAACAAGTAAGCTTGTAATTATTGTATAATTTCTGTAAAAATCATTTGTAGATTTTTAAAAAAGTACATGGTCATATGAATTGAAAGTTTAATGACATTTGTAAGCATTACAAATAATGATCGGTTAATTATTAGGTAATGTTTAATAAGTACATTAGTAAACATTAACAAGCATGTTATCTCACATTTCTAGCAATGTGAATTTATATTAACTAATGATCTGTTAAGCATCATGTAATGTCCGTTGATGATTTATTAATGAAAGTTATTATATAAAGTGTTAGCCCTAAAATTAAACAATGATAAAACTGAGCTTATTGTATTTGGTCCACCATCTCTTTTAAAAGAGTCTGAACTGAGTATATCCAGTGGCGGGGCTATGTTAACCCTCTGGGGTCTGAGGGGGATTTGGGGCCCTGGAGAAGTTTTGACATGTCCTGACATTTGTGCTTTTTTAACACCATCTCATACCATCCAATCTCATATTAGCTCTATTACCAAGACTGCAGTTTACCACCTCCACAATATTGTCCGTCTGCGTCCTACTCTCAGTACCAAAGACACTGAAACTCTCATTCACGCTTTGATAACCTAAATCAATTATTTTTGTTTACTTTTAAATGTCTTCATGGATTTGCTCCCGATTATTTATCTGAACTGCTGTATTATTCAACTTCTCACTCTCTTCAGTCTGACTCAAACCTGCTTACTGTACCTCGTTTTCGTCTCACATCAATGGGTGGTAGATCTTTCAGTGCTGTAGCTCCAAAACTCTGGAATTCTCTTCCACTAACGCTTCGCGACACCTTCACTATATCATAATTCAAATCTCAACTAAAAACCTTTTAAAAATATTTTCTTAGAGTATTTCCAGCCTTCTTCTGACTAATTTTCTGCTGTAAAACTACTGGGTATCTGTGTTGTGCTTTCTGGTTTTGCTGTTAAGTCACTGTGCATTTATATGTATGCAAGTGTATATGAGACAAGTTGCTATCTAATATAACACCCAGATTTTTGACTGTAGAGGAAGTAACAGTTCATCCGTCTAGTTGCAAATTGTAATCCAATCGTAATATGTATGTACTCTATACTATTGCATGTATTCGTGATTGAGGCTGTGTTTATGTATTTTCTCCCTGTACAGCGACCTTGAGCTTGGGAAAGGTGCTTTATAAATAAAACGTATTATTAATAAAACTTAATAGAAGAAGAATGACTAAACACAGAACAAACAAACAAAATCAGCAGAAGAATTGCAGAGCTCAGAGCCGTGGCTGCCATTCGCGGCGCCATCTTGATCTTAACATTTTTAAGTATTTGCTAAATATTTACTAGTTAAAGCACAAAATAAACATTTGGTTTGTTTGTCGTACAAAAATGGCAGATTCGTCATTATGATTGGTCAGATCGCCTGTCAATCAAGCTCCCTGCGAAGGGTCAATTTCCCTTACAGATTTCCCAGTACATTTCATCTTAGACACATCTCAGTCACTACTGAGGAGTGTGAGACTATGCATGATGTCATCAGCATATCAAGCTCCCTGCGAAGGGTCAATTTTTTTTAACTCTTCACACAAGCAATTTTTTAGCTTGGCACTGCAGTACATTTCTAATCCAAACTGCACTAAAACACTTCATACATGTCTTAAATCAACTCATTCTTCCATAACATGAGCAAAGATTGTCACCCAAACACTCTTTTTCACTGACCCTAAAAAACACTAACAACTGGTAGCATTAGGTCATGTTTTCTTTCTCAGTGTTTCATTACAAAACAAGATGGACACCTCTCTGCTGTGTAGAATTCACTGCAGTGTATTATAACAAGAATGAATCAAGCATGATACAATATGCTTCCATATGTTTTATGTCATTTTTGGCACTGCGTGTGTATACACACCATCCACCGACACAGATTCAGTAAGCAGTGCTAATCAACAGGTATTCAGGAGGGACATTTGATCACGTGGAAGGTGGTCATAAACCTTCCATCTCTATGAGGAAAATAATTCCTCTGTGGTGTTGAGGAATGGAGAGAAAGTTGGAAGGAAAAGTGACGCCATGCAAACCACTCTGTGACAGCAAAGGAGTGGTGAAATGCCACAATGACCCATACAATAATAAATGTCGGCTGATGTCTGCCCACCGCATTCATTTCCTCACCTGGCATTACTATAGATCTCATCCAGGAATGAAATGAGACGCTCAGTGTTGTATGGCCCAATTAGCTGTCTGTGTAACAGCAGTCCATCAGTGGATATTGCTGCACACATCGTGATCTCGGCAACCCTCTGACCCTTCACGTCCACTGTGGCTCTTTCCCAATTACATTGCTTCCTCACTGCTGTTTATTGGCCTAGTTGAAACCATCCTTTTCCACAAAGATGAATATGTGGGTGTTTTGCCTGACTTTCTAAAATAAATCCACAAGGCAGCAGAAGAGGTAGGCTATTACGCTAGTTATACCTAAAAACATCTACCCTGTTTCTGTATTTTATACATCTTACCTGGACATATTGGCTCCTGAGTCGATTGACTCGTTCAGAGTTCATCTCAAAGGCGAGAAGTGTACAACTGCTTCATCCTGACTTGATCTGACTAACTGACTTTCATCAGGAATCTAGAAAGAGTTGTTATGCTTACAGTTCAGATCACACTGTTGTTGATCTGAAATGAACCAACACTGAACACTGGCTTTCTTAGTTGGGGTCTGAAAGATGAAATTCTAAAAGTAATTTATCGGTATGACCGCACTGACTGACACCATCGGATGAGAACAAAGCTTGAACTGAATTTAGCTGGATGATGACACTATCGTCTTCTGTAGATCTGCTTTATGGCCGAATCGCATCGACAGCAAATTGACTGCTTATAGCTGAAATGAACTAGTTTGAAACTGATGTTATTGATATTGATCTGAATATTGTTATTGATATTGATCATTGTTATTGGTCTGAACTGAACCAACACTGAACTGACTTGACCTGAATAAAGACACTATTGTCTTTTAGAGTGGCTTTATGGCACAATCTGAATTGTCTCCATAGTTGAGTTTTCATAATCGATTCTGCTATTTTCCTGTTTATCACCGTGAAGCTGCTTTGACCCAATCTGTATTGTATAAAGCGCTATAGTAATAAAGGTGACTGGACTTGACTGTGAATATTTCCAAATGTTCCAAATACTTCCAAATGTTGTCTGCCAACACTCTGTCCCAAATCTCTGTGAATTTAATGCCATTATTTCTGATGACCATATCAACAATTGCAGTTTCCTGCAGTGAAAATCCAACTTTTCCCACTTGTGGGAGGACACACTAGCCGCGTTTCCACTGTCGGGCCAAAAACGGGCGTGCTAGTGCGTGCCAGGGCCAGTCGCGTTTCCACTGTCACTTCTGGGGCTTGATCGTGCCTCGTCGGTGCTTCCTCTGGGCCAACGGCTAGGGTTTTTTGGCCCGACGAAAACCTTGGGCCAAAGCAGGCCGGCTGGGGCTAGAGGAGTGGCTATGAACAAAGGCGGAGTTTCTACGTGTCTGGAGAGCGTCAGCGCCACGGATCATTTCATAAAGTTAACAGCTATAACACCAGCATTAAATACTTTTAAAATAAGTTGAGCTCAAAACTCACTTTCAGACAGCAGCGAGTGCTTGAAATACCTTGATCCGATGTGTATTATGATCACCATACAAGGCAGAAATATTTATAAGCGATGCAAAAGACTATGTATACGCTAGCCATTAACGTTACCATAATAAACATAAATAGGACCGCTTGAAGAAATCAGACGTCAGCTTCTTATTCTCTATCACAGTCTGTAATGTACAGCTCAGTCAGGCGCCCTTGCAGAATTCACATCTTATGAAGAAAATTCTCACAACTGATGCCACGATTGAGAGTTGCAGAGTTCTCAGACCAGCCTCTCTCACTGATAAACCATGATTTATTGCATGATCAATTATATTAGCTCTAATCCCATCTGAGACTACAGCTCTTGATCTTCCACCAGCCACTCTTCTTCCTCTGTCAGCCACTTCTCTATGTCTGGCTGGGACCATGTTTACATTACAGTATAAAATTATTCCTAAGCAAACAGACAAACAGCTGCTTCTGAACATCTGAAACGCGCTGTCCGGTCCAAATAAATGTGCAAAGTGTGCACTGGCACATAAAAAGGAAAAGGCTGGGTCTGCCTTGACATGAGGGAGCACTTGCAAGTTCACCACTTGATCCCTAAAGGGGTAGTGGAACTTTGGGCACATAACATAGCCAGGGTCTCAGGACCCTCATAATGGAGGTCAGGAAGGTCGGCTTTCCAGAGAGGGCACAGAGATCAACTGGAGCACTCTGCAGGGCTTTCAGCACCATGGACAGGTCCACCTGTGCTTCAGCGAATCGACTCCAGTCGGACTGCCCGGGGATAAATTCTCCACTCTCTGCGGAGCATCACCTATCGCAAGAGCAAATCAACTACACGACTGATGTCGACCGGGGATGGGAGTGGCACACAGTGACTTCAGTCACTGCTGGCTCCAAAGGAAGAGATATGTTGTGAACGGATACTGCCCTGGCGATTAATTATGGCTTTGCCACTGTGTTGTTCGTCTGGACTAAAACAGGTTTGTCCTGGATCAACAGCCGAAACCTCCGCAGGACCAGCAACTTGAGACAGATGATGTGCCAACGCAGTCCCAAGACTGCTTGCCTGTTGCATACAGTGCCCCAGCTTGTTATGGATGTGTCTTTTGTGACAACAACATGCACTGACACTAGTTCTAAGGGAACCCCTGCCCGTAGAAGGCAAGGTCTGTCCAGCGGCTGAAAGTGCAGAAACAGATTGGTGTGAAGGTCACCAGATGTGTGCCGTGGCATCTCAGGACTTGAGTCTGAAGCCAGTTCTGAAGCGGTCTCATATGCATCAACCCGAGCTGTGTAAACGTTCCACAAAAGCCTGATGATTTTGATCAGTGAGAGACTCACTGATTTTTCTAAATAATGATTCATGGATAATCAAGTAAAGCCAAGCTGCTTCAGTCCAGTAAGTGTTAAGTGTTCATCTTGAAATGAAATTATTCTTATGTTTATTTAATACAAATCAGTAAAGATTTCACAGCAAAAATACTCATGAAGCACGAGCTGAAGGAGGACGTTTGTACAATTATATTAAAAGAGAGAAAAGAAACCTTAGAAATGTGCACAACACATATGATACAGCAGCTTGATTGAGTATATATATCCCTGCATGTACTCTTGTCTCTGAATCACTGCACTGAGGGGTTAAATATGAGAGCTGACTGCGTTCAGAGTGTTGCAGTGACAACACTAAACGCTCCTGATGGAAACAGACCCACTCTTCCGTGGGGGTCTGAGCGGCGAGGGCACTCGTGTTTGACTCTCAGGTCCCACTCTAATGGAGCTGGGCGACAAAGGAGCCAGAGAAGCTGGTGGAGAGACAGGAATTGCCAGACTGGAGCAATGAAGCTCAAGACAGCAATTACAGTTTTGTAACTATCACATGTTACAGACCCTGCAAACTCAACGAATCAGCGTCCTAATTCTGGCGGACACTTCAGAGCACTGGTGCTGGAGCTCAAGACCCCTCCTGTCTCCTCAAACAAACCTTAATTTCACTGAATGCTGCCTAGAAATGAAAAGAAAAAAATGTCTAAATTGCTCTGTTTGCTGTCATATAACTTCTCTTTTCTTTCAGAAATACATAAATGGTTTTTGTTTGAATGCCAGTGTTATGTTTTTGTTTAAATCACTGATTGGCAGTTAAAAGCTTTTCTTGTGGACTGAAACCCATTTTAACTAAATAAATCACACTGATATATATCTTGTCCATTAGGATTGTGCAGAGATGTCAAGTGAGAGAGATTCAAGATTTTACATGTCTGATTCAGAGTGCTTAAAGGTGCCGTAAGTGAGTTGAGCATTTTGACAACTTGATGTCGTCAGCTGAAATCGTCTCAGAAGCACAGCATGTGATTACATTCTGATGAAGGATTATGAAGACAAACATTTATTTCTTTAAAATAACTTGCACTGATGAATCGTTCACAGAGTCAATGGCACAAAACATGTTCTGTCCTGCTTTGCTGCAACAAGACCAACCTCTTTTTTTAATTTCTTTCAGATCCCTCAGAATACATGTCACCTCAGGATCTGGTCATAATCAGCATGGCACCTGCTTTAGCAGGTTTAATTAGAAAGCCTGCGCTCAGAGGCCGGATGTATTGAGAGAGGACGCTGGATATGACGTGTCAGATCAGATTACAGTAGACAGGCTGACTGACAGTCTAACGCGTGTTTGAGCACTGACCTCTCTCTCTCACTGGTTATGATTGACAGAAAGACTTCAGACACCCTCTACAGACAGAAAATCTGAGCCAAATGAGTCTCCGGTGTCTTTGGCTCTCAACCTAAATATGGCGCCAATGGCAAGTGGATGCCAGTAACATCAAATGCCACTGGTGCTCAAGTGTCTCATGAACAAACATCATGACTTAAATCCTACACATTTGATTTGAAGAAAAGATTGTCAGTGAATAATGAATTTAATTTCAGCCTGTTGATCATATGACTTCAAAAGACCTGGAATATAACACAAATAGAAGAGACTACTGTTAACATGCCTTTATGATGCTTTTAGTCATTTTTGGAGCAATTCATAGTATATTCTAGTTTATGAATGCTCATTTAAAGTGCCGTGGGCTATCCGTTCTGCAGACAGTCCAGAAGAAGCTAGAGGAACGATATGATTTGTTGACTTCCAGGTGAGTGAGAGTTGTGCTCCAGCCAGATGTAATGAGCACTACATATTTCAGAGAATATTGCAGTCTGACTACTTGCAGTTGTTCTTGCAAAACACAATACCATGAACTTTAAAAACTCTGGTAAATCTAAAACATTAAAACAGTCTGGTAATCTCTGCTGGGGCATATCTTTTCTCACGGCTTATTATGATCATGATTCTCATTGGTTTTATTGGGAAACTTTAAGGTTGTTTTAATTATTTCCTTCAATGTCAAACCATAAATGCAGTAACAAGCTGACACAATCTATAATGCAGATCAATATCATACCATATGTGCCTCATCAGATCGTTTCCTAATGAGAGAGCCGTGGAGCGTTTATTAACATATGGTGACTCCTTTTCCAAGGTCAACCTTTGAGCCTGGAGATTTTGTGCCTTTTTGGAAAGTCATTGTGTCTTCAGTCAGCTGGAGTCCAGACCTCCAGCACAGTAAAGCCCACCAATATTCAACCCATCTGTCCAATATATAGAACATTAAATTAGCGACAAACACTGGAAACTAATCCGGATTTAAGTGATACTCAAATGAAATGTTCTCAACATGAAGTCACACCGTGAGGATTAGGAGTGAAAAGGCAATTTTTTCCTCAGTAAAACTTAACAGTGGTGACACTGGTATTGATTGTGATCTTGAAGTACAGTAATTACAAAGTGTGCCTCAAAAGCTCAAAAAGCACGGCTCCCTCTGGGTTTGGGCCGCTTGTCATGTCTGAATCAGAATTCCAGCCAGGGGTGAAAGGATGATAAACGCGTTTCGTTTTGTATTCATGCAGTCTGTTTAATTCTTCTTTTTGATGGAATATTACTCAGGCTAATCAGAGAAACCTCATGCATAGGGATTTATAAATTAAAATAAAACAGTTCCTCTAAAAACTCTACTACAGTATAGTTCAGTGCCTCAGCATAATTCACATTTAATCCATTTAACCACAGAGCCAAAAAAGGCCCGGTGTGGATCAACAGTCCAGTGGTAATGGCCAGATACAAACACACTCTAATATTTATTGGGTTCCACCATTACATATCAGTACAACACACAAATAAAAAACACACACACACATCAACACTGAGCTGACACTAAAGGTCAAAGAAATAACAAGTTCATCGTGTTGTGCGATAATTAATGTGTGTGCGAAGACCCTCTCAAAATGAAAAATGAAGTTCATGATGTTTTACTCACTGTCGCTAACTCAGACGTGCTTTACAAAACATCACATAGAAGATTTCTGTGGATTTTCAATAAATTGTGTAAAAAATTGAGTGAACAATTGTTCCTACATAATACTGTTAACATGTGATTGTCAGACTCAATCACCTGAATCATTATGTACATGGAGTTCCTGCTGACGTCCTCCTGTACATAGGAATAAGGACAACAGCAGGAGCTTCTCAATATTCATGTAAAGAGTTGGTACCGGAATAACAAACCTACACTCATAACTATGCAAACACACAGATCCTCCATTGACGTGTATTAGAAAAGACCTGTTGCTCAGGATAGGACTGAGTGTTTTAATGTTTTTCTCAGTGAAGCATGAATTTTTTCTTTAAAGGGGTCATATGATGTTGCTAAAAAGAACATTATTTTGTGTATTTGGTGTAATGAAATGTGTTTATGCGGTTTAAAGTTAAAAACCCCGGGCTGGACTCCGCTTCGTCCACGGTGAAAGCGGATCCGGCAATCCACAGCATTAAGTTGAAGTATTTCCTCAGCGACCAGCACGGATCAGCTGTAGGCATGACGAAGCGGATATCGTCCTCTTTTGGAAGACCAAACAAAGTAGTTTCGCTTTCACAACGAAGCACACAGCGTCTTCACGACATGGCGGCGGCAACAACAATACTACAGCGAGAATAAAAGTTACGCCTTCTTTCTTTGCGTGAACATTTGGGCGGCGTTATGCAAATCTTCCCACATCGTGACGTAGATATGTGGGGGCGTGTTAGAACGAGGCGTTTTAGGTAGGCGTGGTTGACTCTTAACTTTTATAAAGAATATCTCTTTGGATTTTAGACTTTAGTCTTTGCAACTTTACAGATCTTCTTTATGCACCAAGAGCTTGTAACACTCCAAAGAGAAAGGAACAATTGAAATCGCATCATATGGCCCGTTTAAGGTCTAAGATCCATGATCCCAGAATGTCAAAAATGCTGAGACTAAAGAATACCTAAATTTACTCGTCAAAGGCAGCCTAATTTAACACACATACAGAACACATTAAATATGGTGAACTGAAGCTCTTAACATGTGAGAACCATTGAATGAACCAATAATAATTTATTGATGCTGCAGTGTATGTTAGGCACCAGTCATGCTGTTCATTAGTTCATCATGGAAGTACTAGCTACATCAGCGCCCATCTACAGCATAACTGGATCCTAGTTCTGTATGTTTAATTCATATGATTCATTCAATCAGATTTATTTCTTCCACTAATAGTCACATTTTTTACTTGATCTTTATGCACCATCTCTGAAAGTACAATGAAGTTATAGCGCCTACAACGTCTTAAGTTTAGCAATTATAAGCTCACTGCTCTTAATTATTCCCAAGTTACTCGTATGTTTCAGAGTGTGGCAAGTATAGAGAGCACTCCACCAGAGGCCTGCGGTTGTGCCCTCGGGATCTGTCTGTATCTCAGCTTTGTTATTTTTATGTTCTATACGGGAGGAAGTGGGCAGAACGAATAAACTGAAAAGCTTCAGACTTCCTGTCACTGTACTTCACTCTGAGCGCTGCATGACTCAGAAGAGGAGAGAGACAAACAAAAGAGAGCTGTTAATCCAGTTTCTCTCTCTTTCTATCTGTGTTCTGTTCTTTCAGCGCCTGTAATTCAGTGTGTCAGATACAAGGCCATGACCTTCGCTTTAACAGCAGTGACTCACTTGTAAGTGTGTCTTGTCAGTGCCGTATACTCTTGATTCTAATCTACTTGCGTTTGGCTTCAGTTTAACCCACAGAGATGGCAGATTTTACCACTAGTGTGATGTATCACCACATGTATGTCACTTTATGATCATCATCTAAGAAGCTCCTCAGATCTCTCTGTACTTGTCAGAACACAGATGTTTCTCATGTGCATCACATGTATCAGACTTCACACCATCTATGAGTCAGGCATGTGACCTCAGTGTTTTGTGCATACAGTATATTCACAAGAATGTGTTGCTTTTCAATTGAGAAGACACCTACATTATATCAAGCATGATGTCATGTTTTAACACTTTCTAAGGGCAAACTAACTAGGAAAGTTCATCAAAGCAAACTTCGTTAGAATGCCAGCTTGACAACATCGCACCTGAACGTTTAAACCAACTTGAAAAAGCTTCTGAAGTTTTGAAGCTGATGTGGACTTCATGCCGTTTCAAGACACACTTGAACTTTGAATGTTAAATGTTTTATTCGTTGCTGCTAGTGTGGTATCAACTTCAAAAGACGAGAGACAGTGCATGTTTACGCATTTTGTGTGAACCAGCCCTAAATCACTTTAATTCTGTAAGAAGAGGGAATTAATGACAGAAGAACTATATATACGGTAGTTGGAATCACTTTCAGAACAATTTTTTCCCAGCTGATGTATGATAAAAAAAAGAGTTGACAATCAGAATTCATTCTGCTTTAAAGAGCTCGAGCAATTAAAGAGGCAGATGAAAAAACTGCAATGTGCGCTTAGAATAAACTGAACGTTATCATGCATTGGTGTGAACACTAATATAGTTACAGTTATCTTATAAATATCATTCTTAATGTGAAAGGGCCTTACTATATGTCAGAACAGACTGAAGGTCTGAGGCGCATCTGGGGATGTAGCTTGAAAGCTCCAGCAGGAGTTACAGTCAGAAAGAGGTTATGGACTCTATAATAACAGTATGCTGGCTTTGTTAAGGCAGCATAATGATCTGGATTCGGCAGTGTTTCAGAAGGTAATCTCACATGATCTTACCGTCCACTTGCTGTCCAGAACGCATCGCACTAGCCCACATCTCAGCATGTAACCTAGCAACATGAGCAGATAAATGAAGCCTGCCTCAGTTGTTGCCGTGCCACAGATACAGTAAATACTGCGTGTGTGGGTGATTAGTGAGCTTTAGGAGGCAAGGGTCTTCTAAAACGCTCGTCCATGCCAGCACACTCTGCCAGCTGAATCATGATCACTCTCACCCTGATGCAAATCATTACAACACAATTATCAACGCAGAGGGTTCGCTGCAGCAAGATCTCATCTCACAAGACGTCTCCTGTTGTTTAAGTGTTAGTGGAATTTTGACACTTTTTTTGCTTTTAGTGTAAATCATGGACAGAATTAGAGTAAGTGCAGGTAAAGCAGGACACTTGAGCTCTGTCATCTGTCATTATATTCTTCCAGCTAAAATTAACTTGAAGTTCTTCTTAATCCAGCACAGATGGCATTGTTGTAGCCACTGGCATCATATTATAGAAACAAAGCAAATGATAGGTGATCAGAAGGTGTCTCACTTCACCCCACTGTCTATCTGTTACACCTGAGGATAGCAGGGTATTGATAGAGTGACCAGATGTTTGAGTCTCAATCCAGGTATCCAGTATCCCTGTGAATTTTTTATGGAATGTTCCCACCCTTGTCTGAAATGGTATGAAGGCTACAGTGTCTGTGTATTGGTCCATATTATATGACGTCTTATCTTTACTTTATAATGTGATCTCTAATCACTGATTTACCTCTGTATGTTTGGAAAACATTTAGAATGACCACAAAACAAAATTTCACATTTGATGCCATGCTGTGGATCAGTAATTGTAGCAACAGGTCCAATGGAAAAATATCCAAAGAAAATAACTAGCAACTACAGTTTACCAGTATACACAATATTGAATAAATAATAAAGTCATGAAACTCTAGATGGCGCAGGCTGATAGATCCTTTACATGCAATCTGTTAGCAATTGCATCATTTACACACCGATTGGCTTCTGATGATTCTGCAGATAACGAGATTCCTCGCTCAACATTTAAATAGTCTGGTTCAGTGTTTGCTATTCGCTGGTTCTGGATCAGAGTACCTCTGAAACCCTCCACCTCCCCCAGCTCCACCTGTTATACATATATAACGGGATACATATATTAGGGGTGGGCTATATGGCAAAATTATCATTCATGATTTTTTTTCAAGGAAAATCACGATTCAAGATTTTATGACGATTCTTTGTCATGTTGATTTTACTATTTTGCAAGTTTCCTGAGCAGTACAGCCAAACAAATTTCCCTATTTTAAAAACAAAGCCTTACAATGTAACAAAATATAAAATAAAATATAGCTGCAAGCAGCAATTAAGGGGCCAAGCACAACAGAGGCTAAATGAGGAGCTAAGCATGGCATGGAGCATCGAACCTACCAATAATGAGTAATTAAATCCATTTTAGGATGAGTTTAGTCAAATTGGATGAAAAATCATAAATATAATCAGTAGTAATATGATTTACTGGTTTATCACTTTTGACCAATAGGTGGCATAGTTATCAAATTGATGTGGCATGGTCAGTGTGAGGTGACACATAAAAAGTTTGGTGTCAATATGCCAAAGTGCTGCAGAGTTGCAGCCTCAGAATCAGCTTGGCATCATCCCAACAATTTCATTGATGCCTTACTCGAAAACGGATTGGTCTATCAAAAAGCTTTTGATAACTTTTTTCGGCATGGTCTGAAGATGATCTGAGTCAAATTTGGTGAAAATCAGACCAAAGGTCTAGGAGGAGTTAAAAAAAATAGGTTTTCAAAGAAAATCATAATGGTGGACAGGAAGTTCAGCCGATTATGGCATACTGTAATTGGTTGTTGACCTGAAACCACTGGACAAGAAGGCTCACCTCCTCCCTATATGCCATCTCGTCGTTATCCGAAATCAATCCAATCAAGGTGGTGTCATAAATTTGCGGATGACACCACCTTGATTGGATTGATTTCGGATAACAACGAGACGGCATATAGGGAGGAGGTGAGCCTTCTTGTCCAGTGGTTTCAGGTCAACAATCTGAAAATGAATACTGCTAAGACAATCAAAGTTATAAGTTATGCTAGCTGCACTGTTGCTGACCGATGTGCACTTCAACGTGTAGTCAAAACAGTGCAACGAGTGATTCGATGTGAGCTTCCAAGTCTGGATGAAGTCTACACCATCAGGCTACAGAGGAAAGCGAGGAGTATTATCAGAGATGTTACCCACCCTGGACATCCTCTGTTTGACCTTCTCCATTCTGGGAGATGATATGGGACAATACAATCTCGTACAAACAGACTGAGAAATAGTTTTTATCCAAGAGCAGTAGCTTCTCTTAATGCTGTCCGTGAATACTGTGATTAGACCTTCGGATTTCTAATATTAATACTTTATTATACTAATACATTTGCAATTTATTGTATTTTTATTGTACTTGATTATTGATTTTAATGATATGCTGCAGACTGGACTGTGCCACTGAGAATTTCATTGGAACTCTGTTACAATGACAATAAAGTAAGTAAGTAAGTAAGTAAGTAAGTATCGATGTTCTCGGCATGATCCAAGGAATCTATCAAGACCAGTCTCATGACAATAGACAAAAATCATAAAAAGCTATTAGCATTTTTTTTTTAATTTCATTATAATTTTTGACCAAAAGGTGGTGCTGGTGCCTGAGTACCTTCAGGGCATGGTGCTGAAGACACATACCGAGTTTCGTAGTGATATGTCAAAACGTTAATAAAAATAAAAAATTTTTTGTCAAAATTCAAAATGGCTAATGCCCAAAATTGCCGACATGGGAAAATTGGATATCATTTGACTCAGTATGATGCTCCGAATCTAAATAGACCAGTCTTTTGATTTTTGGCCAAAGCGTTCAGAAGTTACAAGCAAAAATTTAATTTTTCATATCTCCTGACCACTAGGTGGTGCTGCAGCAAAACTATGCAAGTAACCTCAGGGCATGGTTATCATAACATACACCAAGTTTGGTCTGAATACGACAAAGTGTTGGCGAGATATAGCCTCATGTCCAATTTGGCGAGCTTTTCGTCGAATTCGTTTGCACGGTTTTTGACAATGGATGGGTCTATCAAAAAGCTTTTGATAACTTTTTGCCAGGATGGTCTATGTCAACTTTGGTGAAAATCTAATGAACTGCCTAGGATGAGTTCGGAAAAAGTAGGTTTTTCGAACTATTAAAAAATTGTGAAAAATCTTGACCCAAAGAATTTAAAATTTTGGTGTCCATTTGGTGTCCATCTCTTATCTCTGTTATCTCGTTAGTCCGGGGCAGACAGTTTTTTGAGTTCTTCTGCAACACTGACAAAAAAAACTGATCTTTACAGATGTTTGATGTCCATTAAGTAATTAGTAAAGAATATAAATAAATGATTTATCAAACTTTTATTTTGTAAAGTTTGAAAACTTTCAGTACATATTGCTATACCTACTAAAATCCAGTAAAATCCGGTGCCTGCATTTGTGATCAAACCCAGGGCTCAACGCAAAGGATTTTTCCTACTTGCCCTGTCGGGCCAGTGGTTCAAATTTTTACTTGCCCTGCCACAAAAAAATAAATAAATAAATAGTTGCTGTTATGATTGTTTTTGACCCATGTTATCTTTTATTCTAATAAATAAGTTATATGACACCAAAATTTAAGATAACCAATTAAATTTTACAATTCTCAATTCTAATTTCGATACCACAAGCAAAAACTACTAGCCTAACAAGTACAAAGCTGAAACATTATTAAAGTTAAGTGAACAGTCAGTAAGAACAAATGAATAAGGGTGCTCCGATCAGGATTTTTTGGGCCGATCACCGTTTGTCGAGCACAGGAAGCAATATCTGCCGATACGATCACCGATACCGATCTTTTTGAAACCTTCTTTTTATCATGTAGAATTATTTATAGTGATGGATGGTTAGGATTTTTACAGACATTCATTCAGGGCCTGAATTTCATTTTTGAAAATGGGGGGAATTCCCCTCTTAGCTGACTCTTGTGGGGGGGGTGGCCTCATGCCAGGTTCACACATACTCCGTTTGCAGTAAGCGATACGCAAGCAGTGCAGAAGCAGCACGGACTCATTGTGCTTTCACACAGAGGTCCGCTACTGATCCGCAGCTGTTTGCCACAAACACAACATTTATCCATTTTGATTTAAAATCCAAACGTTGTTACTGAAAATGTTTTTTGAGCATTGTGATTCTGTTTTTATGCAGTACAGTAATACAATCTTTCATAGACGTGTTTAAACGCAATAAATATAAGCAAGACTATGTGTGAACCTGGCGTTATGTGTGCAAGTGCGCGCAAGTGCTGAATGGTTTAAACATGGGCAAGAATGAGAAAGAAATGAAAATTATAAACGTTAGTGACGATGCAACACTGCCTCGATTGTGCAAGTGACAATTCCTGTGTGAACTGTGCAGCTTGCTTATTGTGCAGACGCGATGTGCTGATTTGAAGCCATTTGCGCATTTAGAGAGGGAAAGAGAGAGCGCACGGTGATTCACTCACGCTGTTTGTGAAATTACATCTCACAGAAAGTTTTCAAATTACTTTGAAAGTTATTTACTGAAGAAATATGAATTGTACCTCACCATCAACATTATAATTATTTTACCCGTGCCAGACAGAGATTGAGATGGTGCCGCTGCATGTCATGCCAAACCTCTCACAGCAGGCGCAGCGTCAGCTTGAGATCGGTTTATGAGATCAGCCTTTATAGAGACCGCCAATGAAACTTTCCTAAGCCATTATCGGCCGATAGTGATCGGTAGCCGATCAATCGGAGCACCCTTACAAAGGAACAAATTACAAGCAATAGCACAATTGAATATATACAACAAAGATACAAATTAAATTTTGCTTTCTTAGGAAAAACAACAGGGCTGCATGAGAACACAAATTCACTCTCTGACAGCAGGTGGCGCTTATGGAACAGCAGTAATACAGCGTTTCCTTGGTTACCGCTGTAAACAAATCAGCGATCTATACTAGATCAGCCCTGCGTGTATTAACGCTACTTTAAATGCATTATTTAACCCTTAAATGCATACCTCGGGTCTTTAGCAACCTGGGACGTCATTCACTAACCTCTCCCTCCTTCATTTTTTAAAGTTATACATCAACTTTCTTAGTATTCCTCAAGCTATTCATTATAAACAATATAACAAGAAAAAAATAATAAAATATAGAAGAAAATATGTCTGTTTTCTGTTTAATTTTTTGTAAAAAGTGTAGGGTTGCTAGCGACCCGAGGTATGTAATAGTGTTAGTATATTTTTTCTGCACAACAATAATTAAATATCTGATGACTAAATAAATGCAATTCACCTTTATTCCTCAAGGTGGATATAATGTTTTATATTATTATATACTATCAAACAGTTACATATCCTGTTTGATAGACGATGATGACATGATGTTTCACTCATAATTAACGCAAGCGTAAAACAAGAGAATATCATCAGTAAAAACTGAATTGGCTTGAATGGCTTTACTGCAGAGCAATTACTGTACGCAATGAAATATAAGTGTCACTGTCATTTGATGGTGGATGTGGTGAATAAGCTGTCAGCGATCAAAACATTTTTTTCAAAACGATTTTGAAGTCCCTGAAAATGATAATTTTGAGAATATGGTTGAGATCGCGAAAAAGAGCCAGATGCTGAATGTATTGGGGAAGTGCGCTCTGACGATGACAGTCAGGGACAGTGATGGTAAAATCATCTGCTCAAATTGAACCCTTCTAAGCTTTAAAAGGTAACCAAATATGCTTTATTTTATTCTTTTGTAATTGTTATTAAAATATCAGGAGAAATGTAAGTCATTGCAGCAATTAGAGATCCATCCGTGTTGGATATATAGGTCCGGGTCGCTAAAGACCCGAATATGTAATAATGATTGGCGAAACATCCATGCATTTAAGGGTTAAAGTAAGATGAAAAGAAAATGGCATGTAAACTTTTCTGAAAACAGTCAGTTCCCCTCAGAGATACATTCATATAAACCCCCAAATCAATATTTAGGAATTTCTTCCAGTATTTCTCGTATCATAAACAGTGAGTTTGTTCTGCCTGTACAGTATTTTCTCCTCTTTGCATCCGTCTTCAGCGTCTCTGGCCTCTGTTAACGGCCGTTTACACACTTCGTAATATTTCCACACAATGATATTTTGGAAAATGATAGCAGTACAGTTTCTTTGTGCAAATCCAGAACAGAGATCGGTTGAAATAAAATAAAAAATGGCTGGTCAACCGGTGCATCTTTACTCAAATTAAATATAGATTAATCATTGTTAAAGCTACAAAGTTACTCACCAAAAATGTATTTTTACATACTTTTGTATGTATTTGTCCGTTCAAACGCATGAAGGCATGGAAAGAAATTTAATTCAGGGCTTCCACACTATCAAAGACGCGTCTCTAAATGTGTGCGTGCTGTACAAAACACAACGCTTGAGTACTGAATGGAGCTGTCTTTCACGTCTTGCTTGAATGCTTTAAAATCGCTTGAATTTTTAAATTAGCATGGCTTAAACACATGCAAATCATAAACTTTCATGATGATGCAGCAGTGGCCCGATCAGGCCAGTGACAAATTCGTCAACTGTCCCAAGCATCTTTCACGCTGGCCCCGGACCATCGGGTAGTCCTTATTGTCGAGCCCTGCAGTATAAACTTTACATTATAAAACAAGTGCTTGTTCACAGTTTGTCAACAGAAGGACTGTTTGAATGACAAAATTATAAATGATACTAAAGAAAAACAGAAGCACAAGCTGTGTTTACTGGTCAGAAACAAATTCACTCTTGATCATAGTGATGCATTACTGTCATTTTGATTTGTTACCTTGTAGGGCTCTGTCTTTTTAAATAGGGAGATGTAGAAGTTTGGCTGTACTGCTCAGTAATTTACTAAATAGTCTTAAAACTAGGGCTGCCCTTGATTAAAGATTTTTCTGGTCGACTAGTAGTCGTTCATTTTAAGCATTAGTCGACTAACCGCGCGTTTATTAATAAACCATTTAAATCATGCTAATGAAACTTTCATTTGCCTACATAGACTAATAAGCGCTCAAGCACACGCATAAAGCTTGCCACAGCACACCGGCAGAAGTAATGATGATGAATGTGCCATGGAAAAACAGTAAGATTAAACTGCATTAACATTTTAATAATCTATTGATAAACTAGTGTTTTCGGCTTAAGAGATTAATTTGGCGACACTGACTCGTCATATCCACAGTGGGTGCTCCTGCATGCAAGTTTCATACGGATGACATAATCTGAGAATATATATATTTTTTTTTTTCAGATTTAATTGTTTCATTTGAAAGTAGACATTTCACTCTCTATAGATATATTTTTCATGTCTGTAAGGCAAGTATAAACTGAGTTTTGCATTCAAGTTCACAGAGGCCGAGACGGCAGAAAGCGCATCCTGTTTGATTTCATTATTTTACAAAAGCACAATGTTTTGTTGTTATAGTGAGTGCACACAAATAAACGTAGAGGTTTTACAGATTCGAAAGATGTATTACTCTTATCTGTATGACAAAAATGATGGAGTATTTTAAGAGCAAGTAACTGCACCGGCGCCTCCATCTGTCATGCTGTGAGCGTGCAACTGTTCAGCTTTCACACTCTGCACAGACACTTGAATAGCGCACATTTTTTAGGTTAACATTAGATTGAGCGGCCATGTAAAGTTGCTACTACTTACATATTTCAGATGATAAGCCATATTTGAGGTCGATGAATGATAGGCGAGCGTTTGGATGTACTGTATTACCACAAAATCCAGCAGTTAACAATATGTCCGTCACGGACTGCGTGACCTCATCACTTCCTGTGAAATTTTTTTTTTTTGCGACTAAGCGACTAATAAAATTTTGGTCGACCAAGCCTCTTCTCGTCGACTAAAGTTTAGTCGACTATTAGGGGGGCAGCCCTACTTAAACACAACATGAAAAATAATCATGTGATTGTGATCCTGCCTGAAAAAAACTGCAATATACATTTGGCATATCGTCCACCTCTAATTCATCCTGTGAATGTACTACTTACTGTTCCCATAAATATGTCATTACCTGTGCTACATATACAATTTTAAATTGAAATTTAATGTCCTATAACAAATCTTTCATCAAAATGATTATTTTAGTCATCATCGCGTTCACTATCTGATGTGCTTGACCTGTTTGACACACACTTGCTATATGAACTCTTTGAAGTTTAACAGAGTCAGAATGCAAAATGCAAGTGCTCTTATGAAGTGTATAACTACCAAATGTGCTGAAATATTAGTAAACACTGACATGTTTATTTCTTTGCAGAGAAATGTCTCGGTTACTTATGTAACCTTAGTTCCCTGAAGGAGGGAATGGAGATGTTACATCGACACTGACGTTATGGGGGTCTCGCTTGGGACACCAATCAGCTCCGAGTAGTAAGAAAAATGGCCAATGAGAATTGGCAAGAAGAATTTGCATGCCAAGCCATTCCTTAAGCATACAGGTATGCAAGATACCCGCATCCGAGCCGAGAACGCATCCTGGCCAGTCAACGGTAGTTCAAGGTCGTGGCACGAGGGACGTAATATCTCTGTTGCCTCCTTCAGGAAACGCGAGTCACATAAGTAACTGAGATGTTCCCTTTCAGTCACGTTTGACGTTACATCAACACTGACGTTATGGGGTCCCTATAGAAAGCTCTAGGACCAAGAACTGAGATACGAGGATTAGCGATGCAGGTGCTGGCAAGGGAGCGTGCCAAGACCACAAGCTGTTCCTTTTTGGCCTCTAGATTACAGCAGCCATCTACATTAGGGAAGCGGAGCCATATCCTACCCAAAGGGAGGTAACATTTGGAGATACCCATATGGACTGACCAAGGGCCAGTACAACATATGGAAGTCCACTGCAGTCCTATCAGGGGAGGTAGGACTGCAGCTAGCAAAGCAGGGACAGACAGACGAACTGTCCAAGGAAAGACACGGGGAACCATACCGTGGAAAAACATACAGGATTACCCAAGGGGGATCTCAGTATGAACACCTAGCCCAGCACGAGGGCTGACCGAAGGGGCATACAACACAAGAACTGAGCTTAGTGCTGGAGGACTTTACAAGGATTCGCCAACCGGGGAACTTACTGACAGAGCAATAGCACTCTTATCTCCTACTAAGAGGAATGGTGCTGCAAGCATAACACCGAGACATTCCTCCCACCCATTACCTACTCATAGGGCTGGACGATATGGCCAAAATTGATATCACGATATATTAATGCCATCGAAACTTTTCTGAAGACAGTCGGTTCCCTTCACAGATACATTTATATAAAACACCCGCGACATTTTTTGATTTTGAAACGTGCAGTGCTCATGTTTATTCAACGAAGTCAAACGGCACAAATAAATCAATGTATGGGAAACATTGGTAATGTATATTGAAATATCGGAAATGTGTTTAAAAATCATATCACCGTTATTGAAAAAAATTATATCGCAATACATATTGATATTGAATTATTGTCCAGCCCTACCTACTCATACGCAACACATGGGAAGAAACTGGCTGAACCTGGAGATTATATAATCTCACGAAGGTATTAGGTGTCGCCCAGCCAGCAGCTCTACAAATGTCTGCTACAGAAGAGCCGGGAGCCAACACCAAAGAGGAAGCCATACTCCGAGTGAAGTGAGCCCTCACCCCCAGGGGACACTGCTGTGGCAATGGCATCCACTAGCCAGTGGGCCAACCTCTGTTTGGAGACAACCTTTCTCTTCTGCTGACCTTCAAAGCAGACAAAGAGCTGATCGGAGCTTATGAAGCTCTGAGTGCATTCTGCGTAAATGCGCAACGCATGAATGGGACACAGCAACGCAAGGGTTGGGTCTGCCTCGTCCAAGGGTAGCACTTGCAAGTTCACCACCTGATCCTGGAAAGAAGTGGGGGGAACTTTAGGCACACATCCAGGTTGGGGTCTCAGGATGAGTCAGCCGGCCCGAACTGAAGGAACGTTTCGTTGACTGAGAATGCCTGCAGGTCCCCCACCCTCTTGATGAAACTGAGCACAGTCAGGAGCGCTGTCTTAAGGGACAGGATCTTAACCGCCTGGGGTCGGCAAAGGCGCCGACGGGAGCACTTTCATATTTTCCAGATGACAGAGAAAATAACTTAAAATGCTCTGTCACTTTTGATTGGACACATAAAAGTAATACATCACTTGAATCTGTAAAGGGTCTACTTTTATGCGTATGCTCACCATATCAACAAAACTTTGTGCTTTTGTAAAATAAAGAAAGCAAACAGGGTGTGCTCTCAGTCTTCACTGTCTCCGCGAACTGCTTTTAAAAATGCGTCACTAAAATGAACTGAAACTCAGCGAATACTTTACATACAGACATTACAGTAAACAAAGCAGCAATGTGTTCATCTCGGATACTTTTCATTTTTTGGAAGAAGACGCTGAGAGGAATAAGCCTTGTATTTACCTCAGAAGATGCGCTGAGAGGAAAAAGCTTTGTTTACCTCACAAACAGAACGCGAGTGTAGGAGATCTTTTATGCTGAGTAAGTAATGTTTCTTATTTGTGTGAGTGTGAGTGTGAAGTGTGAACTAAAATGTGAGAAATCGAGTACAACATTTTGAAATATGATAGGCAACCTTTCATTACATCTAAATGTTGTACAGAGTGAGGATGGTTTTATGTTCTATTAACAATACTATATAAAAATATCTAAGAATGTTTAGACCAATCATTACTGTGAAATACTCTGTCTGCAAATATCTGTTCAAACATTTGCTTAACAATAATAATTTAGTTTCTCAGATGTAGAATGTCCTTTTTGTACTGTATGATAATACATAGAAAGCATGTGTGCATCTATGATATAAATTATAAAATCACGTGGGCAATATTAGTGATTGCTAATGTAATAATATAGTTGCTCCTGATAGGCCTATCAACATGGTCACTTATTTATTTATTTTAGTGGGGGGGGGGAAATTATAGAAATTAATAATTTTATTTAGCAAGGATGCTTTAAATGGATCAAAAGTGAAGATAAAGACATTTATCATGTTACAAAAGATTCCTATTTCAGATAAATGCTGTTCTTCTGAACGTACTATTCATCAAAGAAACCCGAAAAAATTCTACTCAGCTGTTTTCAACAACAACAACAACAATAATAGCAATAATAATAATAATTAATATTTTGAGCAGCAAATCAGCATATTAGAATGATTTCTGAAGATCATGTGACACTGAAGACTAGAGTAATGATGCTAAAAGTTCAGCTTTGAAATCACAGGAATAAATTATATTTTATAATCTATTTAAATAGAAAACCGTTATTTTAAATAGTAAAAATATTTCAAAATGTTACTGTTCTTGCTGTACTTTGGATCAAATAAATGCAGGCTTGGTAAGCAGAAGAGACTTCTTTAAAAATTACAAATATTACTGTTTAAAAACTTTTGACTGGTAATGTAGCCTATACATATACTGTCACCATGTTTGCTCTGTCTTTGTCCGATCATTGTGTTGCTCACGTCCATTTGTTTTCTCGTGCAGTTTCTGCTGTCTCCCATTTTCCTGCGTTCCAGTTTTCTGCCACTGTTTTGGATGTTTTGGATATTGCACCCACGATGTCTTGACTCTCGTGTTGTTTATTTGTTTGTTTGTTCCTAATAAACGGTTTAACTGCACTTACAAGTGAATCTCAAGTTATTTTGTGTGATAGTTGAATATATTCTAAATAAACTACAAACAAAAATATATATAAATTTATTTTGTCCTCACATTCTTTCTTGTAACTCTTCCTTCTCAGTCACACACCTGACTGAAAGGCTCATTATGCAGCTCATTATGTGGGCTTTTGTCTTCTCAGGTGTGAATCACACTATTATTCATGATCATTCACGCCTCCTCGCTTACAGGCTTTCTAGACAAAAAGTGACTTAGAAAATTTAAATGAATATATTGTTTCTGTGAATGAGTGAACAGGATCATTTTCACATAATTTTGAAGCAAAAACTCTAGGCTACAAGATCCAGTTCTCAAAAGTCTTGTGAACAAATGTTCTGTATGTGTTTTATGGCCTTATTCAAGTGATTTAAAAATGTTAGTTCCCTTTCATGGGAACTTCGAACTGTGTCCTCTAGGGGTCGCTATGGGGAACGCCTCGTCGTGACCCGTGTCTGAAGCATACATTGAAAAAACACCAACTCGTTGGCCGGCGACAGCCATGACGTCACTACCGGTGTGACTATAGTATAAATAGGCGCCGGGAGCACATATCATTCTCTTCTTCGTCTTCATTGACTGTTTAGTTTGAAGCGTGCATTTCTGTGGTAAGAGCGATCTCTATTCATCTCATTATGGCGAGCACTAGCAAAGCGTTTAAGGATGTGTGCATCCGTGTTGACGTTGTTTAACATCTGATGACACACACGATCTATGCGTTATTTGTTTGGGCAAAGAGCACACACGTGATGCATCCGAGGGGGCAATCGGTGTGCACTGCGAG
>NW_015626057.1:319864-328084 GCF_001515625.1 Sinocyclocheilus rhinocerous | reverse complement strand
ATAAGCAACTGAAAAAAGCACAAATGTCAGGGCATGTCAAAACTTCTCCAGGCCCCCAAAACACCCTCAGACCCCAGGGGTTTTTTTCTGCCTGTGTGACAAAAATTTTTGTGCGGTCGCACTGGTGCGACCACCACGTTGTCCAACTCATAAGCACTGCCATTTCTGTTGCATTTGAGAAACATCAAACGCAAACTAAACAAAAGCGTAATGAAACCGCCCTACTCATTTGAGCTGCACATCACGGACCGTTTATCAGCTCGGACCAATAATTGTGCGAGAGCAACGCAAGCAAACTGGTCTGAGCTCAGAACAGGGCTGCGTTCAGCTCCGACAAAAACGGTGCAAAACGCTGTTTTAAACGGCCATGCTGCGGACGCAAGCTTCAGACGAAGAAGTGAATGATGTGTAGCTCCCGGCGCTTATTTATACTATAGTCGCACCGGTAGTGACGTCATGGCTGTCGCCGGCCAACGAGTTGGTGTTTTTTCAATGTATGCTTCAGACACGGGTCACGGCGAGGCGTTCCCCATAGCGACCCCTAGAGGACGCAGTGTCTCGTTCCCTACTCAGGGAACCATGGTTACATAAGTAACCTGAGACGTTTTTCACTAACCAAGCATAAACATTGTTTTCTCAAAAACACAATCATGTACATACATGCTGCTCAAATATTATTGTAGCCCAGTTTGTGCTTATTACAGTGTTATCAGACTTTAGCCATTTATATGTTTATAAGCAATTGAAAAAAGCACAAATGTCAGGGCATGTCAAAACTTCTCCAGGCCCCCAAAACACCCTCAGACCCCAGGGGTTTTTTTCTGCCTGTGTGACAAAAATTTTTGTGCGGTCGCACTGGTGCGACCACCACGTTGTCCAACTCATAAGCACTGCCATTTCTGTTGCATTTGAGAAACATCAAACGCAAACTAAACAAAAGCGTAATGAAACCGCGCTACTCATTTGAGCTGCACATCACGGACCGTTTATCAGCTCGGACCAATAATTGTGCGAGAGCAACGCAAGCAAACTGGTCTGAGCTCAGAACAGGGCTGCGTTCAGCTCCGACAAAAACGGTGCAAAACGCTGTTTTAAACGGAAACGGTGGTGCGTTGAACACTGTACACCTTCCTAAGGAAAGGATATGGACCAGAAGACATTGCAATTACTAAATGATATTTAGACAGACTTAAAGAAGTTCCAGATCTATACTTGTGCTCTTATTATTTTAGTTATTTTGCCTTTAATGTAAATAAACATGTGCAAACAATATTCTTGCTCTTGTGAATTTATTTGGATGTTAATTACATTGTGCGAGCTGTCTCTTTAATACCGCGTGGTTTATATACATGCTGCTGCTGACTGGGCTGACATTTCTGACACACCCACCAAACAAGAGAAAACGCATCTCAAACCCCGTTGCACACCGTTTCCAGGAAACATATCGTTCAAACCAGAAACCATAGCAAAACGGTGCACAACGGTTTGAGCTTGAACTTGCCCCAGGTTTACTCGGGATCAGGAGCCAGTGTTGATCTCGCGACACTGTTACTGCACAGCGCTGTGAGATCCAGAGAGAAGCGTTTGAATTCGCTGCAGAACAAATAAGGTTGCTGCGAGATCTAGTGAGAAACATTCAAATTCTGCACAGAATTCTCTGTTATAGACAGATCAAACAGCGCTGATGTGTAGAAAACCAGAAATAGTAACGATAACTATAACCATGGTGTTGTGGCAGAAATAGTCGAATGTTGTAACATTATTCATTTCAGGGTTTGTACAACCTATATGAGAGAGAAATTCAAGCACTTTTCAATGGCTTTCAAGCATTTCACAACTCTTTCCAGCACTTTAAAGCTCTAAAAAATGACCCAATTTGAATGTTATTTTTATATGGGATGACCAAAATATACTTTGTGGTAAACACTTATGTAAAATAAAAAAATACATTAAATCACCACTATAACCAGTAGATGGCAGCAGAGGAGCTTTTATTGGCTTATTAGTCATTCATTTCCACTTTTTGCTTTATATTTTGAAATGATAAAATCACTATTAAAAAAATATAAAATCACAAAATCAAATTTTGTCAGTTTTGCTCTTTTTTGTGTATGAAGTAAGAAAAGTCACAAAGTGCCTTGAAAAACAAACTTTTCTTCAATTTGCGACTGAATCACTCATAAAGAGCGTTCTTTTTATAATCAGTGAAGTTGTTGATCTGTTCTGTATAATACTATAGAAGAATAATGGTACATTTAATAAGAGTAGAATATATAAATGTTCTATATAAAATGTTACTAATAATAATAATAACTATAATAAATGTTACTGTTGATAAAAGTATGAATAAAAGTTTGTATGCTTCCCAACTCAAGCTCAGTGCTTTACTGTCAAATGTGTATAAACATGAAATAAACAAGAAATTAACATGTAATATTATTAGTAACTGCACTTATTAATGCAAAACAATTTTTTTACTAAATTAAATGATCTTTATTTTTGGCGCCACATCTGTAGAACTTAGCCCTGTATGCAGTTTGTAAAAGTATGGAATTTGATTTGAATAATTTCCAGGTCTTGAAAAGTATGAAAAAAAGAAAGCAGAGTATGGAAAAATATTTGCGTTTCCAGACTTTTTCCCCTATTTAGTTTTCTGTCATAGAAAATTAAGAATTTGATGAAAATTAATTAATCATACAAGAAGTGTGTTTTCATGGCAGCTGTTTAGTGATCAAACATGATTGAATGAATTCAAGGTGCACTTTTTCATTATGCAAAAATGCAGGTTATAAGCATTATGGGGTTTTTTTCTGACAATATTCTTAGTACTGTATTACATAGCTTCTAAAAGGACTTTGTAAAAATAAAAAAATGAACAAACCTCTGTGTGCACACGAGAAACCTTTAAACTTAGCATATACTGTAGGTCATGCACACTGAGCCACCTATTGCAATACACACTCTTATTTCATCATAGTAAGATTGTGGCAGCGACACACACAAAATAGGTTATAGTATATATTAAAACTAGAAATTGCAATGTGTAGCATGCTAAAAATTCCATTGTGCATGTGAATAGTTTCTCGAGGGCACAAAAAATGTCCTCGTGTGCATGCATAAGTCGGTATTTTTTTTATGGGCTCTGTGTGGTCACTTCGAGAAAATCAATGAAAAGATGACTGTACTACAGTATATACCAAATATAAAGCTGAAAATAATACTTTATGAACCATTTATATTAAACATGGTCTGAAAATCTACTGAGAGGTTTGGAAATTTGAGTCTGGAAAAATATGAAATTTTGAAATGAAAAATGTGTAGGAACCCTGGACACTACAGTCTTTTACAGGTGCTTTACAGCACAATCTGAACTGTCTCCATAGCTGAGTTTCCTTAATTGATTCTGCTATTATCCTGTTTATCTCCGTGAAGCTGCTTTGTCACAATCTGTGCTGTATAAAGCGAAATAGTAATAAAGGTGATTTAACATGACCAAAAGTGTCCTGTGTGGTCTGGGAGAGCAGCTATAAATTATGAGACAGCCTGATGATTGGATTTGGAGCTGGAGCTGACTCCATAATAGCTCCATCCTGAAACATTAATATGAGTCCTCCTGGAGATTTTGGCCCATCTGGGATTTGAGCATCATCAAGAATGTGGAACTCTGGCAAATCCAACAAGCTTGCTGCACTGAGGGGAAATAAATCTGACAATGATAGTTACTAGTCTTGTTACGAATATAAAGGATTGTCTATTTTTTTTAAATAAATATAGATATACAAAAGATCGTTTCATATGTGGATTTGATTTGAGTGGATGACAAAGAGTTGAAGTTATCGTCATGGCAACCAGCCACTGGAATCTCTGCAATGTCATCCTATTGAACTACAAACTATTTTGAGTCAATGAGTCTAACAGCTGAAACACTCTGACATGTTTTAGTGTAAACTATGAATCCCTTTTGGAGCACAACAGTCCTGTCCTCATTCATTTCAATTATATGATAAAGAGCAGTGTAAATGTTTAGCTAAATATCTCCTTGTTCCACACAAGAAAGAAAATCAATCAACTTTAGAAGGATGTGAGGCTGAGTAAACAGTATAAACAAAGAAGAAACCCTTAAAGTGTCTATTGACACTATATGCACTATTGACATAATGCAATCAAGAGGGAAGATTATCCACCTTGTTTTTAATGCACTGGAGCGGCTATTTGTAACTTGAATGTGCAAGGCTTCTGCTGTCACACTTCCAGTTATTTTACCTGTACAAAAAAGCTCCTTATGCTGCTTTATATAGCAAACTGACATAAATTATCATATTATTTTTAAGTTATTTCCACGTTGCAAAATAAGGTGGAAAAAAAAACAGTACAAAATAATTTCACTTCCTTCCTGGAGGCCGGAGCAAAACGTCCACACCTACAAAATCTGTCTGTCTTTAGCATAAGAATTGAGGACCCAACTGTATCTCTGAGAAACAGAAAATAAAACCTCTCGAGGACAATTGTCTTTTTTTCTTGAGCTATTTTTGGCCTGGACGGCTGCATGCAACTCTGCTGTCTCCTCTAATTTATGTCTACACAAAAAACTGCTCGTGTGAACGAATGCCAAACTGTTTATTAGGTGGTGGCAACAGCAGCTTCGTGCGAGCAGGTCCAAGCAGGCCTGTTCCTGACAGAAGCAGCAGTGTCGCACATTTGCAAATCTGTCCAGATGTCAAAGAGGAACGCTGTCTTCACACAGAAACTCAAGAGAGATGAAGGTGAGAAAGAGGAGTGCTGAGAGAGACACAGTGAGTGTGATGTACCCACACGCATCCACATGAAGGACACAAAGGCACAATGGCAGGACGAAGAGCTGCATTTACAGTTTAACATGATCCTGGAGGAAAGGAAAAATCCGCTGAGACGGCCATGAGATTAAATGGAAAGCAAATGGAGACTTTTGCTGAAGTCTCCTGCTTCCTGGATGTTTTTCCTGAGAAAAAGACCTCAGTAATCTTACATGGTCTTCTGGAGAATTGCAGAAGATATCTCAAACTATGCTCAAGATTAGGGCTGGGAGATAAAGCTCCGGACATTTTACTAGGCATGGATTAATCTAACAATGTCACACAGCAGAAACTAACCCGACAGCAGCAGTCAGTGCATGTCGCTATAAGTCAGCATGTTCTGCATGTCTCTGTGTGAATGAATGTCGCCGTTTCGTCTAATCTGATACACAAACTCAAACACACGTGACGCTCGTCTCACTATATGAGGACACATGAACTTGCTCTCCAGAGCTGCTCTGAGAGTCACTTCAGCAGCTTTACACTGTTTTCTTTCAGAAAAACTACCATCAAAATACACACTGAAACTGATCTTCAATCCGTCAAAATAAAAGTCTGGTTTTATCCTGAAGAAATTATGTCAGAAAGATATTACTATTGTATACTAAACTATGATTCTCAAAGTAATAATAATTGTGCAGCATCTTGCTTGACAGCAAAAATGCAATGTTTTGTTGTAAATAAATTTCTTTTGATTACATTTTTAAGAAATGATCAAACTGTTTTATTAATTTATTTCATTGGACACTGTTTTTTATTCATCATAAAACACAATATCCAGAAAAAAATACTTTGAAAAAATACTGAATTTGTCCCTGCCCTTCCTGTTCAACTTTGTCATGCTATGACCAGTGTTGGGGAGTAACTAGTTACATGTAACAGCGTTACGTAATTTAATTACAAAATAAATGTAACTTTAATCAGTTACAGTTACTAAGAAAAAATGTGTAATTAAATTACAGTTACTTATGAAAATGTTAACGATTACAAAGGGGATTACATTTGAATATTTACACACATCCACATACAGATTTAATTGATTTTTTTCCCAAATTGCTCTGACTACTCTAAAATATGAGACATACGGCCCTATGATTTACGCGATGCGGAAAACACGGACTGGTTGGAATTCCTATAACACGGAATATCACGGAATATGCAACATTTGGACTAATAAATCAGAAGTGGGTCAGTACACTTGAATCAAAACACGATATGGACTAGGGTCTGTAAATATTCAGCAGCAAAAAGACAATATATGAATCCTGCACGCTCTGCGTGTCTCTGTGGAAATCAGGCGCGGACTGGCCATCGGGAGAACCGGGACAATTCCCAGTGGCTTGGCAGCTGATTTTGCCCACTTTTTTAATATTATTGTTATTATATAATTGCCTGCCGAATGTTCTAAAACGATTGTTTCCTAATTCGACATTCGATAATAAACTCGATAATAAAGTTAAAAATAGTTGTGATTGGAAATGCACTTCGGCGCGCCCCGCGCCTCCACCAAACGGTTTAGATCAGAGTAATCAATGCAAGAGATTTGAGTGTGTAATTTAGCAGACAAATAATCATATCGTTTATAATAGGTTTAGGGGGAGCTATAGGGCAGACAAAAACACAACCCTTAAGGAAATTAACAATGATTTTACATAACCATGGTAACCACAAATTATTAAACATGGTTTTGGCTACACTAACCATAGTTTAACCATGGAATTTGTAGTAAAAAATAAAGACAAATGGTAATCCATTTGCCAAAAAAAAAACATGGTTAGGCCTACTGTACTTTTCAAAAAAAATCCAAAGCACTGTTAGTTTCCTGTAGTTATTTCAAAAACAGTATCAGAAACTATTTCTTATGATTTTAAATCTGCATTGAACTTCAGATCAATCTCAAAATAAAAGGCGATACTAAAGTCTGATTTTGTGGTGGATGTGTTCAAATTTGATCATCTTAATTCAAGTGAGGAAGGATTTTGAAATTCTGACAGTGTTGAGCACTACTGTAAGGTTAAGCCTGCATGGTGTAAATGTTTGAAAATGATTAACAGTTGAAAACATTCATTAGAAATTTAGAAAAGTCATCAAAAAGTAATCAAAAGTAATCAGTTACATTACTTTAATAAATTGAAAAAGTTACACTACTATTAAATTTTAAATAGGGTAACTTGTAATCTGTAACCTATTACATTTCCAAAGTTCATTTACAACTGAACTTTGCAGGAACAGGAACGAGCAACCCTGTCATCACGAGACACCTCAGTATATGTATTACACGTCAAAGTGCTCATTCTGAAATCAGATTCATGATTTGTATGCGCATAAAACCTAATTTACTGTGTAGATTTGTTGGCTGTGATTATGTTATGATGTTTTTATTCGTACAGTAACCATAAATGATTTAACAGGGTTTTTGTTACCAGCATGTTTTCGAAGCAGGTAGAATAATAACTTAAGCATTGGTTAAAATAACGTATTTCAGTGCATTATGGGTATTCTCTAGCCATTAAAGGCCAATTCACACCGCACGGACGAACGCCAACAAACAAGTCTGTCGATGAGTTTGTTGGATCAGTGTGTTACCGCTGTCGGCGTCTGTTGTCATTGGTCAGGGTTTGTTTTCACCCGACTGAACGTGTTCAATCGGCATTTGTTGGGTCGTGGAATGTCTGAGCAGTGTGATATGATTTTCCAACAAACTCTGACGTAATCTGACCTGGCCACGAACCGTTGCCATGATGATGAGGCAAGACCGCGAGTAGGTGCTGGGCGCGCTTAGCAAATCATCCTAGAAATGGCAGGTTTCTGGACAAACCAGAAAGAAGAGCAGTTATTGGTTCTTTGGGAGGAGAGGCCAGAGCTTTATGCAGTGGGTGTGGCCGAGTATACCAACTGCAACGCGAGGGGGAATGCGGCCAGATTGATTGCTAATGCCCCAGCATTAGGGATGTGCGCGACGACTAATTTGACTGTCGTTTAAACAGAAGTTTTGTATCCGACTAGTCGACTAGTCTAAAAGCAAAAAAAAAACAAAAGATGGTAAGAAAAAAAAAACTTTGTGTGTGCGTGTATATAATAGCCTACATTTGAAATACTTAATCTATGAATCACACCGTCAAATCCCTCAATGAATTCCGCTTGCCGCACACTTGCCTCGCGTTATCATCATTTCATTTTAGGCGGTCGTTAAAAAGAAAAAAAAGAAGAGCACACACTCAACATCTGCCAATGCTTATTTATTCAAATCAGCTGGGGAAATGCAGAACAATGGAAAATCAATCAATAGCCGGACAGAATTCTTCATCTTCATATAACGTTAGCCAACATATTAAAACACAAGTCAAAAACAATAGGAAGGTTTATCAAGAAATAGCATTAAAACGGC
>NW_015626057.1:263940-319660 GCF_001515625.1 Sinocyclocheilus rhinocerous | reverse complement strand
GTATGCTTGCCTCGCGTTATCATCATTTAATTTTAGGCGGTCGTTAAAAAGAAAAAAAAGAAGAGCACACACTCAACATCTGCCAATGCTTATTTATTCAAATCAGCTGGGGAAATGCAGAACAATGGAAAATTAATCAATAGCCTGACATAATTCTTCATCTTCATACAACGTTAGCCAACATATTAAAACACAAGTCAAAAACAATAGGAAGGTTTATCAAGGAATAGCATTAAAACGGCTTTTAAAAACATACTTCATCATGTAGGCTATATCATCTAAAAACAAAACGAACAAAAAGAAAGACAGGACCTGAGGCGATTAACAATTCCTGCACTTGAAAAAACGCGCTCTGCAGGAACTGAAGTCGCAGGCACGCAGAGATAACAAAAAGCAAGCCAACAGAATTTTGGAAAGCGCCTGGACATCCCGCACCACCACCGAAGTGGGTCTTCGTTAGAGGAATAGACAGCGCGGACAGGATCGCAGCGGCGGCGGGCTGTAGTGAATGACGTGATTGACATTAGCTGGCTTTGGCTAGCCTCTAAGCTAACGCCTACGTGCCTGTATTGAATATGATTACGCATCGCTCCAGTAGAGTTATTGTAAGCCAATTTGACATTACACAGTTTACATAAAACTTTTCAGTTTCCTTCTAATTCAAAATAATCCCACACCTTACTCGTCTTTCGCGTGGTCACTTTTGAGCTCGCCACAACTGACACGAAGAAAACTCATGCGGGGTCTGTGGTAAAAAATGTAGTTTATGCCCAGATAATTGATTGGCAGTTGTGCTCAACAGACATGTCTGTGATTGGCTACAATGCTCAATGCTCCAAAAACCCATAAATGGAAACTGTTGCTGCTTGTCAAAGACCAGTATCGACATGCTACTGAAGGATCGGTACTTTTGACTCCATAGGAGTCAGTTGCTCCAACGTTGTCCGTCCGGTCACATCTTGTTGTGTCTGTGTGTGACAAGAAGGTTTTAAACCCTGATTTGTGTTTAATGTAGAAGACAGCTTACCCTACTACATCCAAGCCGTCTTTAGTTACTCCTGTCTTAGCGTTGTGAGACACTGAGAGCTCGGTGTGACTATGACACATGATTGAACCACATTATCTGCGGGGGCCGTTAATGAATTCTCATTCTGTGCTGTAACCAGTGGAAACGGAGGGAAGGAAAGAGCCATCTTTTTGAGGAAGGCGACACAAAAAGATCTTCAAAGGGGCTGTATTTTGATCAGAGATTCATGAGTTTTGGAGAGGTATCCAAGGCAACCATCTCAAGAAGGGTGATATGAAGCTGTTGAGATGAAATTAAAAACAAATGTGTTCTGCTGATGATGGTGACATGATGTGAGGCATGCGAGGGGGGGGCAGTTTGGGATCGCAGTTATGATGTTTCTTTATCAGCAGCTCGAGTATCACTGATTGCTCTGTATTGTGTTTTAGCAGTCAAGGATGAATCATCTTACATGGGTGAATCACTTAAACACAGTTTAGAAAGCGCCGGGTAGCAAAGGTGAAATACACAGGAACCGGTCTCTTCAATGGAGCGAGCTTTATTCTTGATTTCAGAGCATTATTGAAAACATCAGTGTCTGTGTTTCTGTATGCGGTGGATTTAATCATGGTACAATGTGTTCATGTCCACATGTATTACACTACTGCTGATAAACGAAGGCATATTCAGATCAAGAGCCAACAGCGCTGCACTGACAAGCTTCAGGAGTAAGCAGAGTTCAAGTCAAGACCCAGACCAGTACCAGACCCTCTAAAACCCTGGGCCAGATCCAGAGCTGGTGCCAATCAGGAACTGGCTGTGCTTCTCCACAAAAAAAAAAAGAAAGACTGGATCGGTGCCTAAAAACTGGCACACACAATTAGACTCGATCCTAAAGTTATGCATGTGAGCATGTGTACAACAGCACGCGAACAAACCTTTGATACCAGTAGTAAAAATAATCCAACATTGTTTATTAAAATGTAAAGCTAAACAGACAATCACAATATGTCTTAATATTATTATGCAAATAAGCAACTGCTTTAATTTCGTCACCGAAATTAAATCATATTCATATAATTATATGATTTCCTGGGAAGTCTGTTTGGTGATGGAGTTCTTGCACTTCTTTACACTGCTTTTAGTGTATAGACGTGCAATGCTTTTAGGAACATTTTTTGTGCATTTGGACATTTTATAAATCGTTTGTAGGAACATTTGGGAAATTGTTGTGCATTAGGATCATTCTTCACACGTCTTTATAAATGAAGCCCCATCTAAACCGTTCTTGTAACTGGCGGAGTTTCCGCATCAGACTGCAGTTCTCAGGTCAGTGGACACACAGCCGCCGGCTCCAGCAGGTTACATTGTTTCCCCAGTAGGTGGAAGTATATGACTGTCCTTATGTATGAGTCATTGAATCATTCATTCAGCTAAAGCCCATTGCACACTTAGCATATGCGTAGAGGCGAACTCAAAGTGTATTTGACTGTGCTCCACACATGTGCATTAAAGTTTCATTCTTGTCCAGTGTCGGCACTATTTCTCTCCAGATTTTATGGCCAACTAGAGCTGTGTGAATCTCTGAACCCCTCACATAAGCAGTCGTCAGCATGAACGCTCACTGAAGAATCAGCCGTATGTCTGCAGATCAAACTCACGACTCTCGTGTTGTTTTGAGTCATCTTTAGGGATGTAAATATACGGCTAGTGCTTCTGTACACTTCCTGTCATCCTGATGCTGAGTGCATGTTTCTCTTGCATCTGCTGTTGAAGCATCGGCCCCGAGGGGCTTCTGAGGGCCTCAGTGTGGTCAGAGCTGCTCATCACAGTTTCTCTAACTCTCTCTATCGATCTCTCTGCTCTGAATTCACATGAACGAGCGTTACGAGCCTCTCCAGCCGCTGCGGTTACAGGGAGCTGTGTTTGTTACTCTCTTAATTAGTAGGACTAACGCACATGAGCTGAAACCGTGCAAATCAGTGTAAATCAAGAAACACTGTCCAACAGCGACACCAGCAGATGAAGTCTCAGAGAGGCAAACTCAGTTAATCCATTTTGGATAGAGATATGGTGAAAATGGGACTAAAGTGTAAACTTATTTATAAACTGTTTACTTCTTATGTTAAAATATTTCATTGACAAATATGAGATTCTGAAATATATAAATTCATTTTAATATTTTGCTTTTTGTTTATTGTAGTAAGTATTATTAATAACTGTAACTCAGTATGTAAGGATTTTTTTTTACATGTGTTAGCCTGCAATGTTCTGTGAGTGTAATGCAATAAATGCATAAAATAATAATAATAATAATAATAATAATAATCTCTTAAAGACAGCGACTTGCTGCCACCTTCTGGTGGTTTCAGTTTCTTATTTTAAATAATTTATTTTTACCATCATTTCTATATTCATAATTTATATTTAAAATATAAATTGTATTTCAAAGCAGAGAGACTTCCAGGTCGAGTCCCTTTTTCAGTCCCAGTCTGTAAATCCAGTGCTATTTCAGGTGCAGCTTCTGAGCCACATCTGCAGTGCAAAGATGGATTTTGTTGACACTTATTGCTACAATGACACTTATATGCCTATTTCATTTGATTGGTAAAAGCCCTACAGTGGGGTAAAAACAGGGTCACTGCTTGCATTTTCAATTTAATGAGTCCTTACTGAACAACAGAATCAATTTCTTAAAAAAAAAAAATCTCAAAACTTCTGGGGCCATATGCATAACACTTAAAAAACGTAAGATTTTTTTATTGTTATCGTCCTCTTGCATTATTGACAAACTATTTTCCTATTTGCCACTGTACCGTTGCTTTGACATAATTAGTCATGTATAAAGTGCTATTTAAATACAGGTGACTTGACTTGACTGTGGTTAAATATCTCTTCAGCACATTAAACAGCAGAAGGAAACTCTCAAAGCACCACACATGAAACTGTGCATTTCTGTTTTATTCAAAAGACATGGTCAAGCTCTTTGCAGATGCTTCTCTATAATGTCTTTATTTACATCTGATCTCAACCTGTGATTACACACATAGTCTGACTAATGATGTTATAAGCAATATTCACAAAAATTAGTTTAAATAAATTCATATAAACTCAATCAATAATATATTAAAGGATTTCCCTTGTTTGTTCAAATCATGTTTATCCAAATTTCACTATTATGCAAGTCTACAACACTTTTTCCATGTTGGAGAGTGTGTTGTTTCAACATATCTAACTAGGATAGTTAACTCCTAACTAGGTTAAGAGACCTCTCCAGCGCTCTTAAATCATCTAGGAGCTGAGACCTAGTCCTAACACTTAAGTATTTTTATGAATCACACTTGTTGTTAAGTCTAGAAATAAGAGCAAAATTATATCATTCTTAGAATTTTAACACACTTGAGACTAAAGTTTTACTCTGAGCGGCTTTATGCATACGGCCCCTGAATGGTCATTTAAATGCATTTATACATTTTTAATTGTGTCAAGTGTTTGCAAACTTGGGCCAAATGCATAAAAAGAAGGCAGTCATGTTAGTTGTAAAAAACAGTTTTAAAATTTTAATGTATAAATGTATATTTTCTTTTAAATTACTTCTTACCATCCCATTTCGATTAAAAAAAAGCCAGAATCAAGATTTTATTTTTTTTTACCTACATATTGATCTGAGAAAAACTTTATTTTTTTACACCTTCAGAGTTATCGGACTGCAAGCTAACTTACTGTGTTGAAAATTGAAGAAAAATGCGATATGCGAGACCTTGTTAATGCAATATTCGATATGTGATACAATATTGCTTTAAGTGTGTGAAATCAATTTAAATTATATTTTATAAATATTTAAAAACTAAAAATTATATAACCAATATATATGTTTCACATTCTTTCTTGGAAACGAAAGCATCACTACAACTTCTGAAAGTGACCAGCAGTGTTTTAGCATTACATAAAAAGCAATGTCACAAATCTAACAACAAAGATACAAATTAAATAGACTTTAACAGTAGCATTCAATACAGAAACTGAATAATCAAATGTTTCTGACTAACTTTTTGCACTTTTGATGTTAGTTCTAGCGAGAAATCAGTATTATAGTAATTAAATATTCATTCTATTTTGTTGTAGTTCATTAAACCGTAAATGCTGCCTCAGAAGCCTGTCTGAAATCAGTTTCATGAGGTGCCCTCGTGCAGAAACACCGCCTGCAAAGTCATGGCTTGATAGGGCAGCGAGGCAGCAAGGCTTTCGGACGCAGCCACTGATTCAACGTGACTAATAAACACACAACTATGACAATATATGGCTTATGAGTTCTTCTTATTATAATTTTCAATATAATAAAGTATATTTATAATGCAATGCTAATCGACATAGCCTTTATCACTGCGTAGAATACCATGAAATAATATGTTGCGTGTCTTATTCTGCATAAGAAGCCATATCATCTCACAGAAGGATTTTATTTCAAACGCTCGACAGACATTATGAAGTGAGTTTGGAGTAAAAACATGTTAAATGTCTTTTGTTGGACAAGAGGTTCAAAAGGTCAACATTTGTAGTTAAGTTTGCTTGACGCTGAAATGTAATTGGTACCTTTTTGAGATACAAGGAGCGTGAACTAAAATTCTCAGTTGCAACGCCGGACACCAATATCTAAACTGAGCTTTGGCTAAAAGGAGATAAAGGAGTGTCTGAGACAGATCCGCCAGGCTGCGGCCTTATCTTTCCATTCATCAAAGACCTTCTGCACCAAACTGGTTCTCTTAGCCTCGATGAATTGCATCAGGACTCTCTTTTTTGTAGCATTGCATCAGTGTCTCAGCAATGGATGCTCTGCAGTGAATGGGTGCCGTCAGAAGGAGAGTCCAAACAGCTGATAAAAACATTACAATAATCCACAAGTAATCCACAGCACTCCAGTCCATCAGTTAACATCTGGAGAAGACAAAAGCTGAAACAAACCCAGCATTAAGACGCTTTTAACTAAAATACGAGTCCGTAATCCATAATAACGCTTCCTCCAGTGAAAAAGTGTTCTGGTCTGAATCAGGAGAGAAATCTGCACAGATCAAGCAGCGTTTAAACGGCTCTAAACAAATATGTGGCTGGATTTTGATGTGAGAGACAACAGCAGATGCACTTTTTCTCCGGAGGAAGAGTAATGGCCAAAACATTACAAAACAATTACAAATGTTTTCATGTAAGTGTAAAGTATAAAATGCTATTTACAAATCATCAAATATCAAATATGAAGTGTCTGTATAATTGTTATTTTATAGTTTTTAGGCAGAACATGGCAAACTAGGCAAATTAAAAACAACAAACTATCACTGTCCCTTTTTCATTATACACTCATGCTTGTTAAAATTCATTAAAACTGAATCTACATTATAAAATTGACTGGAGATCCGTTAAAACCACTTATTAGGCACTGGTTGGTGAGTTCACCAGATCAGCGCCCTCTAGCGGCAAACCAACGGAAATCAAAAAGTTTCCAATCAGTATGAAGTAACGAAGCTTCGCTTGCTAAAATCATGCGACTTGAGAGTTTGAGACATGCTCCAAACCACTGAAACAACCGATTTGACAAAGGTTTTGAAGCTGCATGAAGCACTGTTTCCAAAGTGATCATCACTACCTCATGGTCTTCGGGGGAGAGGAGGCGGACCGTGAGATGTTAAGAGCTATGACCGCTTTCTGTGCTGTTAAAGCTAATGTTCTCCAAGTAAGAAGTTTAGCGATTGTAAATATTTTCTTTTTTTCAAATAATCACCTATTTGTATAGAAGCATACTGTGCACAATAGGGCTGTCAAAATGGCTGAAAAACTAAATTCGAATTTTGTACTTAAATATGATCAAAATTCAAATTATATTCGAATTTAAAATGCATAATTTCAGTTAGGGTGAAGAAAAGCTTTTGGCTTCTCTCCTGAGGCCACAAGAGGGCGCATCGAGTAAAATATTACTAATGCACATTTATTCAAAGCATAACATAAAAAAGTGCATAATGTTTAAAATAATGTTTATAAACCGATTATAATTAAGTTGCTTAAACAACTATAAACAGCATCATGTATGTATGCATAGTTTAATACAAAGGGCGGAAAGCCAATCACACAGAGTACATTTTTCATTTAAAAACACGAGATGCAGTGGGATGGGAAAAAACCCACCATAAAATTTCGATATATGTTTTTTTCAAAGTTTTTTTCATAAGTTAAAGGAACACTCCAGTATTTTTGAAAATAGGCTCATTTTCCAACTCCCCTAGAGTTAAACAGAGGATTTTTACCGTTTTCGAATCCATTCAGCCGATCTCCGGGTCTGGCGGTAGCCAGATATATATTCAAATATTTTAGAACTGCAGAATACACACACACAAATATCTGTATTAATCTCGAAAAAACTAATTTGTTCCGGATTTGAATACTATGTGATAGGATATGTTTATTATTCATTATAGCCTAATGAATTGCCAGAGATCGCGGTGCATGTGGAAAACAGCAGAACTGACTCTTTGAAATATATCATCGTTATTTTATCGTTATAAATATATAATTTTTTGCTGTAACTAGGCTGCAATGACTTTTTAAAGTCGTTCTAAAATAGGAACCAAAGCGCAATTCGCTATTAGTCCTATAGATTTAGTTTTCTACCTGTAGCTTATTGTGAATAAAAACATCTGTGTGGAGTTTGTGTTCTCTCTGTGTTAACGTTGTTATTATTATTATTATTATTATTATTGTGAAGTGAAAGGAATGAATAGCGAGTCTCTCTCTTTGCGCAGACACAAAGACCTCTTAGCAAAGTTATTCGTAGTCGAGTTCGTGGTCACCAGGATCAATGGCACTGATAAGCTTTAATTATTATTAGAATAATCCTGGCCTGTCCCTGCTCTCTTGGCCGCATAGCAGGCTCATAATTGTATGGCTGTGGTCCGTTATACGAGTATGAATAAACATTTACAATTTCCTCAGCGCCCGAACTGTCATTGCGATCCATTGTTTTCATATTGTTGAAATTGACCGCACTCCCTCTCGTTACATCACTTCCGGTTTTGGCGGTTTTTAGATGCGGAAGTACAATTTTCTCACAAAAACGACTCCAGAAGCCTCAAGTAGCATATTTATAAGTATATTTTAAACTAAATCTAGTTCCAACATTATTTTTCTATACATTGACTCACTGGGTTACTAACCTGCAATATGAACTTTAATATTTATGAATTAGATTATAAGTGCACTGCGCTTCTCACTTCTGAATGGATGTGATATTTGAGTGATTATGTCGTGCCCCATTGTTGCGTCGCATCTGGTTAGGATACGGTGTTATAAGCAATCACACACAATTCCGTTGAGTTTATGAATGCAATGGCCAATCAGAGGCGTTCAGATGAGTTATCACTGAATTCATTGCTGAATTCTCTCATCATAAACAACAAAGTGAAGATGTACGTGTGATGTAAGTGTATATATCATACAGAGATCATACAGTGTAGATAGCTTCACTGATTATAACAAGTGTTTTTTTAAAAGTGCATAAACTCGCACTAGACTTAAGTCAGTGATGATGTTCTTTGATAAACGTAATTGTTATTTGCTCATTTTCTGTAGCTTCTGTTTGAATAACTGAGGAAATGTACTAGAGTGGATGGACAACCAGTGCGGGCCTTGTTGTACACTGGCTCTACAGTCACCATTATTAATCTTAGATTCTTGACAAAAAGAGCCCTTCAGGCCGCCTGTTTTCCCTTAGTGACTGTTATGGGTGAGAAAACAACTTTGATGGGCCGTTGTGTGTACAGTACAGTTATGTGGGTTTGGGCCGCTGAAATTCCAGAATGCTGTCCCCTGCAGTGTTGCCAGATTGGGCGGTTTTGAATTTGATTGTGCGGGTAAAAATTGGCTTGGGCGGGTGGACAAAATTTGGGCTGGTCTGGGGTCAGTTTGGCGGTTTTGTTTCTCCACACACACACACACACTGCAGAGGCGCTGGTGCTGATGTAAACGTCAACAGCCGCACTTATCACGAGGGCTCAGAAATGGCCCTTATCAACCTTGATTTACATATTCTATAACATTATTTTGACAGTTAAAGTTTTGGGCGGTTTTTGGGTGTTTTTTTGTGAGCTTTTGGGCTGGAAATCGTCCATCCAATCTGGCAACACTGGTCCCCTGGGGATTGCACCAGGCAGCTGCGGTTGTGGATTTGAGGGCAGCCACTCTAACACTTGCTGGGAAGTGTTCTGTGTCAATATATTTAAATTCTATCTTGCCAGATTCTCAGTCATGCTACGTGGGTCATCCGAATCCAAACTCCCAAGTCCAGATGGCTCTAGGACCAAGCTCTTCCACACTGTCACCATCGTTACAGTCTTTGGAGACCCCGGCTTCCGGCTCAGCGATCAGGCTTTCAACCGTCCAACCACCTGCTTCCTCTAACAATGACAACCACGGTCAGGATGGTGAGAGCCCAATCTCTATGCAAAAGGCCTGAGCTGTCTGAGAGAGGAGTAGTGAGAGTCTGGAAGGGACTCCAGAAGCAAAAACTGTGGCAAGTGATGGAGCGCCATCTTTGTCACTTCAGCCAGCGATGTTGAGGCGATGTGGTTGGTACAGCATTGTATAAACACTGGTGATGCACCACTCATCTGGCAACATGCACGACGGTTACCATCCACAAGGCAGATCAATGCCTGGAAAAGATGAAGGCTGTGGGAATTATAGAGCCATTGGAAAGACTTTGGTCCACACCAGTTATATTGGTCCCGAAGAAAGATGGTGGCTGGCGCTTCTGCGTGATGTGGCTATCAAGCGCTTCTGAATGATGTGGCTATCAAGGACTCTTATCCCCTTCCTCGGGTTGATGAGCCGCTGGATCGAATTGCTAGGTACAGGTGGTTCTCTTCGCTAAATCTGTGGAGCGGGAATTGCCATGTTCCCCTCAGTGCTGACGCAAGGCCAAAGACTGCTTTCATGACAGGGACAGGCCTCTGTCAATTTAAGACCATGCCTTTTGGTCTGTGCAATGCTCTGACAACCTTTGAGCGGCTGATGGAGCAGGTGCTCCAGGGTATTCTGAAAGAGTCGTGTTTGGTCTATTTTAATGACATTTTAATGCATGGAAAACACTTTGACTTTTTTATTTTTTGATTGTTTTTTTGACCAGCATCCCTACCAGAGTATGTGAGCGGAGTGGAATGGCAAAAATGTATCCTCTGAACTCCAAGCATTCAATAATCACTCCGCTCCGGGTTCACCATTTCCCGCTCCTCCTGTGCAGCATGTCTCTACTATGGCGAAGCTGAAGGTTGTAGTTACTTCAGAAACAGAAAGAATATGCTGTAACTTTTCTGTTTTTAAGTGGAAAAATCACAGGACAGCTTGTGTGTCGTGTGCAGCAATGTATCAGCACATTAGTTTAGAGCGGAAATTTACTACCTGTACAATAAACTATTTAAAATGTGAATTCACCCCATCAATATTGAGTATCCACATTCTACAAACAAGCATGCTTGAGATATAACCTCCCACACTCATTCATCGCTATTATTATAACCTTCACCTTATTTGTGGTTTGAGTGATCCACATATCTGTCAAGCTAGCTAATGATGTTTAATGTGTGAATTCTTGATCAAATGCAGTTATATTGTGGGCTGTTGGCATTAATTGTGCTCGTGATCCTCGCTCCGCTTCCTCTCCACTCCGCTCACATACTCTGATCCCTATGACTCTACAGAGGATTAGTGGTTTGGAGAATGGATGAAATTAGATTGTGTAATTCCAGAGCTGATTCTTCTTTACACCACTGAACACCAATGCATTTACATGATCATTTACAGGGGCATGCTTAGAGTTTTGGGGTCCCTAGGGGCCCCCTCGGTAGAAATTTCTTTCTGAGGGGCCCCACACAATTGCGTGGTTTGCATTATGAATTAAAATAAGAAATATGATGCCATTTTACATCTCAATTTTCAGCTGTTTAATGAAAGAGAAACCCAGCAAACAAACCAATAGGTTACTGTCGTAACCCTGGTTCTCTGAAACATCGAGTGGAGAGATCCACCTATGGGAAGGGCAACCGTACCTGACCTCTGCAGAAGCATCCAGTTGCACCGAGTCTGGCTAGACAGGCAGACAGAAGCTCGCAACAAATGCTCGGCAAGGCCCACCCCCTTAACTAAGAGCAATTAAGGCCTGCATGCGCTGCTGTTCTCCAGTAAGTATATTTGCTTCTCATGCGGCTAGCTGGGCAAAGCTGGTGGATCTCTCCACTTGTTGTTTTGGAGAACCGGTGTTATGACAGTAACCTATTGTTCTCTTTCATCATCTTGTGTTCGAGATCCATCTATGGGAGAGACATAGACAGCTCCCTGATTGCCCAATACACTCACAGTGAGGTTCTGTAAGCCAGAGAAGGACAGTCACCCCAAGGAGGCGGTACCTGAAACGTCCCATAATCATACACCTGGCAGGCCAGATGCGCACACATAACTGCTGTACACAAGCAGGACATGAAACATGTATGAGGCACACACATGAAAATAAACCCAGCAACACACACACACACACACACACACACACACATATATATATATATATATATATATATAAACACCCAGGCAGTAATATAAATGCATGCTTGGTGAAATGAATATGCGTGGCCTGCCGGCACATTCACCCTTTGCTCCTTTACTACAATGTGTAAATTGGAAAGGAAAACAGAAGGTAACAAGGAGGGGCTATGAAGACCCCACCACTAAAGCCGAATGTGCTACCAAGGTTTTGGTGATATCCAGTCGGTAGTAACGCACAAATATGTGGGGAGAAGCCCAATATATATATATAAATAAACACCCAGGCAGTAATATAAATGCATGCTTGGTGAAATGAATATGCGTGGCCTGCCGGCACATTCACCCTTTGCTCCTTTACTACAATGTGTAAATTGGAAAGGAAAACAGAAGGTAACAAGGAGGGGCTATGAAGACCCCACCACTAAAGCCGAATGTGCTACCAAGGTTTTGGTGATATCCAGTCGGTAGTAACGCACAAACATGTGGGGAGAAGCCCAGCTGGCAGCAGAGCATATATCCTACAGTGACACTCCCCTAAACAGAGCCCAAGAGTGAAATGAGCCCAAGACTAAGCCCCTTGTAGAATGAGCTCTGATGTCTCCTAAGGGCTGCACCTCTCTTCAATTCATATGCCAGAGCTATAGCCACCACAAGCCAATGTGAGAGGCGTAGCTTAGATATGGGACTCCCCTTGTGAGGGGGCGCCCATGAAATAAAGAGCTGGTCGCTCTTCCGAAAAGCACTGGTCCTGGTCATGTATGCCTGTAAGGCATGAACAGGGCACAGAGCATTCAACCTGTGATCCTTCGCGGAGAAAAAAGGAGGAGGGTGAAAAGCGGACAGCTCCAACACCCCCGATGTAAACGCAGGGAAGCATTTAGGCATAAAAGATGGATTAGGCTTAATGAAAACCTTATCCCCACTAAGAGAGAAGTTAGTGCACGAGGAATGCACCGAGAGCACATGTAGTTCACTGACACGTTTAGCTGATGCCAAGGCCAAGAGCAAAGCCATCTTGAAGGACAGCAGCTTTAAGGAAACACTTCCCAGGGGCTCAAAAGGATATTGCGACAGAGCGTTCAGCACCACAGAGAGGTCCCATTCAGGAACAGTTCTCCTGACTACTTGCAAGGAACGACAGGCACCCTTCATAAATCTGCAGATTAGAGGATGCTGTCCGACCGTTGAGCACTCAAAGCCCACATGACAGGCAGAAATAGCCCCTAGGTAGACATTAATTGTGGAAAAGGACCTGCCTTTATCCATAAGGTCTTGTAAGAAACACAAAATATCAAGACCCAAGCACCGATATGATGAGACCATGCCCATCACACCACCCTTCAAACACTTGCCACTTACAACCATATAAGGACCATGTAGAAACAGCTCTGGCATTCTGTATAGTAGAAACCACACGCTGGGGAAGCCCTAGTGCGTTTAAATTTGTCCTCTCATGGGCCAGGCCCAGAGAGCCACCCTGTCTGGGTGTGGGTAATAAATCTCCCCGATCACTGGAGACAATAGGTCTGTGCAGAGCGGGAGGCACCACGGCTGGGCGTATAACAGAGGGATATATATGCCACTGCAGGCAAGGCAGAAAATAATACAGAACTTTCCAAATGGTCATAAGCTCTAGATGATTTATGTGCACTGAGCGTTGTCTGCTCGGCCACAAACCGTTCACCGTTCTGCCCATCTGCGTGGCACCCCAGCCTGTTAAGGACGCATTTGCCGTCACGACTTTCCGCAACATCACCGTCCCCAAAGGGGTTCCCTGTGCGTAAAAGTCTGCACTATTCCAGTAGTGCAGAGCTGCCGTGTAGGCGCACGTCACTGTTACAGAGCGGCAAAACCTGGATAGACAAAGCCATAAGACCCTGCAATCTGAGGCATGTGCGATATTGCATTTTCACCTCCTCTCTGAACTGCATCACACAGTTCATTAGAGAAAGAATGCACTTTTGAGAGGGACGCGCTTGCATGGAGACTGAGTTCAGCTCCAAGCGCCGGAAAAACACACTCTGACTGGGTGTAAAATTGCTTTTGTTTACATTCACCCTGAACCCTAGAGATGTGATGTGTGTGAGCACACGGCATGTGTCCTGCAACACTTTCTCCTTCGATTCCGCAGAGGGAGTCGTTCTTCCCCAGGGCTTTGCAGAGGGTGGGTTACTCTGCCTTGGAGGGGACCTGCTGCGGGGCCTATCCTTGCCCTGTTGGAAGTTTCGTCCCATGACAGAGGGGTTAGGCAAACGCACAGGGGGCACCTGGCGTGGAACCGCCTTCCTGGGAAGGCATAACTTGAAAGCCTCGTCCTCCATTTTGTCATCGCATCGTTGCTGCATCAATGCGACGGCGGGACCGAAGAGAGTCTGGCCGGGCTCTACTGGGGCACCCGCGATGCGCCTCTTCTCACTGTCAGGGAGGCCCGACAGATTAAGCCAGAACACACGCTCTCCCACCACAGAAAACGCCATGGAATGCCCGCAGGCTTGGATGGCCTGAAGTTGTTACCTGAGAGTTGACGAAGGCGATCCTTTGTCCAGTTGTTGTCCTAAGTCATCCAAAATCTCTGCCTGGTAAGTGGAGATGAGGGAGGAGACGTTAAGTGCTGTGACAGTCAAGGCTGAGGACTAAGGGGGGATCACCCACGCCGAGCACTGCCATATCCTTAACCTCGAGGCCTGCGAGAGTGTTTGAGGTTGACTGGATCGCCTCAGTAATGCTTCATGTGCTTCGCGCACGCTGGAAGGACAGGGAAGAGTTGTTTCCTCGGCCCAGGAGGGGGTCCCAGCAACTTCCCATCATAAATATCCCTCTCCTGCTCGGTAGCACTCTGTGGAGCCGGCCACTCAATGTTGAGGTGAGCGGCCGCTCGTTCGCACATGTCTAAGAGGATGGACTGGGGTAAGGCCGCGGGGGCATTAGCCTGGGGAACGACAGAGGGTGGGATTCCAAGAAGTTCCACATCGAATGTCAACTGGAGAACAGCAGTGCATGCAGGCCTTATATGCTCTCAGGTAAGGGGGTGGACCGCCTTATCGAGCATTGGTTGCGTGCTTCTGTCTGTCTAGCCAGACTTGGTGCAATTGGATGCTTCTGCAGAGGTCAGGTACAGATGCCCTTCCCATAGGTGGATCTCGAACACGAGACGATGAAAGAGAACCACTAATGTATTACTGAAATTAGGAAACAGAAGAGGGACTTTGAGCTCCTTTTCTGAAGGGAAGGGAATAATTTTACATTTGTAAGTTCTTTCTCATATATAACTGAAATCAGCACAGAAAATTCAAATGAACAGTTTTTTTTGTCATTCTTTACTATTCACAACATACATGTTTGCCAGCATGCAGCATATTTCCAGTCTGCAACACAGTTCAGATTGGACTGGCATCACTCAGAACATCCATTTAGTTCCTTTCGCTTGAAGATTGAATACATCAGATGGTGAAGGAGCCGTAGCTGGCCACAGGGTCTGTGCAGAGGTTCTTGTTCTTGTGGTCTTCGCTGAGTATCTGTGCCGATGGCTGTTGTGTCGATGAGGTCTTCATAGGGGATCTGTCTCTGGGGCTTGTCTAGTTGTCATTCAACCTAAATTAGAGGTCATACTAAAATGGAGTCAGATTAGATAATAAAATGGAGTCAGATTTGAGTTCAACCTAAACTGAATAACTCTGCGCGCTGAAAAGACCGAACACGCAAGAAACCTTCATCCACCACTGGATACCTTCCTTGGGCCAAGTGCGTGGACCTTACAGTCTCCACTGACATTCAGGGCTGTAGTGGTCATCACTAGGTTTATGATTATATGCATTATGTTTATATTAATATGATGATTGTTCAAAGATATTTAACCTTGTCATTGTGCTTTTTTCTGTGCATATAATCTCATTCTATAATGTAAGCAAACCCATGATATCTAAGTTTTCTGTTTTTCTGTCATTATGATTGTTCATTGTTAAAGATACAACCATCTTTCCCTGAGTTAAAAAAAAAATACACAAGGTTTTGAATCAGTCTTACCGGGATAGAATGAAAGTCTGCAAGCGGATTCTAGAGTGCTGGCCGAAGCTGTTAATGTCCTCACTGGTAAGTAATCCAATCCTTCAACGTTATATATAAAACTCCACAGGCGAGGCGGTAGAACATACCAACAACAGCTCAGTCCGTAATCCACGCAAAAAAAAAATGAAACCCAGGCCAAAGTCGAACACAAGTGCGGAAAACTGTAAGCTGGCAACTTATATAGTAAAACAACTTCCTTGTTGTGATCACGTGGATGACCGTGACACAAGGTGACGCGCTATATCTGGCGAGACTGGTCTCATCCGGGGCACACACATATAGGGACAGTAATACAGAAAGTGAGGTGGTAATTATATTAAATTCTCAACTATTCTTAAGTGTTAAACAGTAACAGTATAAATAAACCACCCCTTATGTGGCAATGCCCGCCTCCCCCCCCCCACCAGCCATCGGCATGGGAAGAGGTTCACCACATTAACTGTTTTAGGTGAGTTGCCCCAACAAATGGTGTAATTTATTGGCCCCATTCTTTTTAGTACTTCTGCTGGTCCCTCCCACTTGGGCACTAGCTTGGCAGAATATTTATTCGAGGCACACGAGAGAGGATGAGCCCTCATCCTGACGAGATCACCCGGCTGAAACTGCGCATCTTTCCTCCGGCAATTATAGTATCTCGCTTGTCTGTTCTTTTGCACATCCACTCTCCGTTTCACTTCCTCTGCAATCAAAGCTTGTCTTTCGACAAGATTATAGGCTGCTTGCTTTGGTGTGGGGGGTTTGTGAATTCATCTTTCCAGGGGTCCCTGAAGTCGGCGGTCCAGCATCAATTCAGCAGGAGTTTTGCCAGTGGTCTCTTGATAGGCAGAATTGATAGCGAAGCAGAACTCAGGTAACCAGTGATCCCATAACTGATGGTATTGCCCCACAAATGATGCGATTATAGTTTTCAGTGTCCTGTTTATTCTTTCTGTCAGATTTGTCTGCGGATGATAACTCGTGGTGAGTTTTTGGATGCATCCCCATGTCTTGCATAGTTCGGACAGCACATTGGATGTGAATTTAGAACCCAGAAACAAGATATTTGTTTCTGGGTTTCTGGGTTCCCCCCCCCCATCTGGTAAATTTGGGTTCTGTGACTTGTGTGGTTTGAGGGACAACCACCTGGAACATGTCACCATTCTTTGTTGGTACGTGACTGTATAACACCCACTGATGGTTTTCAAAAGTAATTTGCTGGTCTTTTACCTTCCTGGTTTTAGGTTCAGACTGCAAACGACTGGTGGTTTCATCCCTCTGTTGGGCTTGAGCTATTTCAATGAGTGTGGTATGTCTGAAGAGTGTTTAGTTGTTTTTATTGCCAGAGAGGGTGCTTCATCTTCCCTCTAAAGCATAGGTGCACTGGACAGTGCGTCTGGACCCTGGTTAAGACAACCCTTTCAATGATGGACTTGAAAGTCAAACTGCTTAGACTCAAGGTCCATCAGAAGTAGTACACCATGCAGGTAATTCTCGCCTACTCTTTAATGAATACTAAGGATTCGGACATACTTATTTGTTCGCCTACTGCTTTTTGCCTACTATATAGTAGGGAAGTATGCGGTTTCGGACACAGCGTGTGTCCTTCCAGAACCTGAGTTGCCCATCCCTGATTTAAGTAGGTTTATCTAAGTAGTCTCAGGGTGTTTACATGACACCATTTTTAACTAAAAATGGAAAACTTTTCATGCATTTTGGCTGTTCATTTGCATGTCAAAGGTGTTTTGGGGGCCTGAAAATGCAAACTTTTGAAAACGTGTTTCAAATTTCAAGTTTTTGGAAACAGTACCGTTATCACTATCGTTATCTATTTCATAAGCTATGAAAACGTGAATTTGTGAAAACTGTGACGTCATGTGCACACTACAATGTTCAGTCTATGTCAATGTCAATGTACGTGTGAGTTTCTTTATGAAGCAACATCGCCAACTACTGGCCTGGTATGAATAATGCAGCGTTTTAGTCCTTTTTACAGATCCGTGTGAATGGGGATCGTTTGACAATGTGAATATTATAAATCAAAAACACGGTTCCCTGTGTTAAAATTGCTTTTGTTCAGTTACTGTAGAGTAAACTGTTGAATTGTTGAAGGTATAAGGACGTTAAATAGTAACGTATATCTGTGATCGTGCTATAAAAACATGTTGGTTACACTTTATTTCGATAGTCCACTTTAGACATTCTATTAACTATAAGTAACTTTGTAACTACATGTCAACTACATGTCAACTAATTATCATTAATTTGCAACTACATGTCTACTAACTCTCAGAGTAGACTGTTAGGGTAGGTTTAGGGTTAGTAGAATAAGTTGACAAAGAAAGTGTTAGAAGATATTAAGCAGACAGTCTACTAATACTCTACTAACTGCTAGTTGACATGTAGTTGCAAAGTTACTTACTGTTAATAGAATGTCTAAAGTGGACTATCGAAATAAAGTGTTACCAACATGTTTTATTGTGTATTGCTGACAGGGGAGCTCCAGTAAGCACACGTTTGACTGCAGCGATGAGGGACATGATGGACGGCAACGACAGGTGAAGGTGGACACGGTGGTCAGCTGCTTCATCAGAATAAAGCTGCCTGGCTGGCACAGCTGTGTTGAGATGCAGTAGATGTGGGGTTCACCGCCTGTAAATATGTGATTATTAAAACAATAAGTTTGAATAAAGCTTTGTTTCATGTGTTGTTGACTTGTATTTATTTATTGCGATAGTTACTTTCATTCATTCTTTTACTCATTCATGTTTCCTGTTGTCTGTAAATAAAATATAATTATTTCATTAACTTATGCATGAATTTATTGCTTGACTGAAAATGTTGATGTATTCACCTTGGCAGCATTTATCTAGTGTGTATTCATGCATAGCTATGGCATATGAAAAAAATTACATTTTGCTTATTTTACTAAAACGTATACATTTCAGTTTAAATATATATATATAATTAATCTTAATAAAATGTATTATTGGTCAGCATTTATCATTATTATTGTGCATAAGTGTTGGGGTGGGCTAGCAATGCAATTCATTCTGGGGTAATCTTAATTTTTAAGTACTAATAATTACATTTTTCAAGTATAATGTCAACCGTTTTCTCCAAAGGCGAGACCTTTGAGCAGCTGCCCGATGTCTTCTTTGTGCAAACACCAAGGAAAACAAAGGAGATTTAAGCCAGTTTTGCTTGTGGATGAACAATTTGCTCATAAAATAAAGAAATTAACAACACATTCAAGAGATAACGATTTTGGGTTTTCTTAATAAAAAATAACTTTAAGGTTAAAACTGTGGGTCATATTAGTAGGGTTAAAAATATAAAAACTGAAATCAACCTGAAATGTATTGCTTATACTACAATCACAAAATAAAAGGGCAGCAGCTGTTTCTTCGACAAGACCACAAAATAAGCACATTTCATCAACATCAAAATATTTACAGATAGATTGTTGCGCTTGTTATGATGTCACATGATAACGTCAACATGGCGGATGATGTCCGGATCACATTCATCCTTAACGAGATTTGGCTGTAGAGTACTAACTCTTTTAGCGCTCATTAAGTAAGTACTTATTGAAATTAAGTACCTACTCTTTGAGTATGCGGTTTCGGACGCAGCCAGTTTAGTACCATCCCTAATCAAACACACCTGTCTGTAATCATGAATCTTGAAGGTCTTAAGCTGCATGCGAAACCAGGACAGATGTCCCTCTTCCATCCTCAGTGATTTACAGTCACATTCACATGTTGACCACATGATGTCGCCATAACACCATGAGAGCGTTTTGGTGTCAATTATGACAAAAACAAAAATTAAGGTATAATTTTATAAACGTAACCTTAAATAACTGGGTCACTTAAGAATAAATTCCAATTAAGTCATGCTAACAAATTATGTTTGTGTAACTTCATTTATGTGGAACCAATGAGCATGACTAAATACAGCAAATTCTATACTTTGCCGTCTGTTGCTGAACCTCTCCGACTGGCAAGAGCGAACTCCAAATCATCTGTCCTTATTCTACAGGACCGGTGTACGGCCTGACACTGTAAACCACCAGATCCTCCTGTCCACCCTCTCTGACCTGAGCATCACAGGTACGGTACTTCAGTCTTAACTCACAGGCAGACCTTTCCAGAGGAGGGCTGTCTGCTAATCACTGGGGTTCCTCAAGGTTCTGTGCTCGGTCCTCTTCTTTTCTCCATTAACACAACTTCACTGGGATCGACGGCCTTGTCATGCACTATGAATATCATTGCTTTCATGACAGACTTCATGTGCAAGTCGTTTTGGAAAATGCTTCTGCTAAATTAACAGTATAGGAATAATTATGTTGTGAAATGGTACATTCATATATTCATTCAACACAAAAACCGTAACGTCACTGCAAATAAGCCTGACTGATGGAAAGTGAATTTTGGGGCCTGTGTCCTGTGCATGGTTTGTAATATTTTAGTGACTAACACAACCACTGAATATGCAGAGCTCTTAAGACAGAACTTGACGAACGGCGGTCAGTAAAAAAAAAAACAATGCAAAGTTGGTAAAAATGAATACAAAAACTATTTGTAAAATGTGGTCATGAAGTGATAAGGTAAATCAAAATTAGAGGCTTTTTTTGTTTTATTTTAAATAAGCTAATGTAACCTAACGGCACTGATTAAACTTAAGACATTCACAAGTTGAGGTTTAGACAGAGAAAAGCACTCTGGAGACAGAACAGCATCAAGCAAGGCCACACCTTTTCATTTTACAAAATTTATTTGCAGGAATGCAAAAACACTGGTTATGTACTTTAAAACGCCATTTTTTTATAAAAATGGTCTGATGGTGATACAGAGAAAATTGTGGAGTCAGTCATATTCAAAATCCAGTCAATACTTTTAAAGAAACAAAAAAAGAAACTGAAACCTCAACAGAATCCCTTTAAAAATGTATAAACCCTGTACAAGCGCATAAGAGAATTAAAGTTACCAATAACATGCCCAAAACGATGCATATCTTAATAATCCATCACATCAAATGTGATGAAAAGGCAGCTATGGTGTGCCCAGTTCAATGACCTCAAACGTCCTGCCTGCCCTGAGCTCTGCTCTTATTACAGACTGAATGGGTAATGGCTTAATCAGAACCGCTCTCACCAGTCCAGTCTGATTCACAATCAGCGCCAGGGATGGAGATGGAGCAACGCTCAAGTAAAGAGATCGATCCCAGCTGATCTCCTGTCAGCCAGACCGGCCTAACTGCCTCCGTCGAGAGAAGCAGCGGCGATCAGAACGATACTCTGGACTTACCTTTAAAACCTACGCTGAACTGTGCTCGCCTAGGCGGCATGTAGCTCACAAAAGGGATGGTGTTGGTTTCAAAATTGATCAAGCAGCCATCAACGCATGATAAGCTCCAGTAAAAAATGCAAAAAAATATACAACAGCATCAAGCTCCTCCAAGCCACTTCAAACATCTACAAAGTGCAAAATACATGTAACGTTAAGGATAAAACTCCTTTGGGCTACTTCGACCTCCAGAAGTAACGGTAAATGGCATTTTCTCTCATGACACAAGGGTTCTGGGACATAAACTTAAAAAAAAAAAAAAAATTAAATACAAAAACAAAACAATACACAAAGAAGAGTCCACACACACAGGTCTAATCGTGACTTTGCGTTGATGGCAATCTTGGAGGCAGACAGGGAGAAGATCTGCTTCCGTAAGGCAGGAACCGAGCTGGACCGTGGAACGGACCTTACCATCCCATCCGCTGGCAGCACCTGGCGTGACCCCACTGAGCTAGTCAGCCTTCACTGGGACATGTCAGGACCAGCCTCCACCCCTCTCCCCTGCTAGCCAGGTAACAAAAGGAACACAAATTAGAGGAGCGTTAACAATGAATGCAACACAAAAGGAAAAAGAAATCACACAAGGACACAAACGACTGCAAGGAAGATGTCAAAGAGAGACAAAGCAAAATGCATTCACTAGACTACCGACGACACCCTATGTTTTGGCATGCATGGCTCGGATCGAAGCGACAGGATTAGGTGATCTGGAGGGGGTGGGAAAGTTACAGAGATACGAAAGGAGGAAAGCAAAAGACAGTCATGCATGGTAGCTTCACAGTGGCTCAAATTTGGGACAAACGTGCAAAGAGTTAGAGCTTCCAGCGACAAAGACGCCTCATCTGGACACGCTGTTTAGCGTCAAATTGTGCTTTCTGTGGCTATCATCGAGTTTAGCCTCTGTCCTCGTGGAGTTTCTCTCACAAAACCCCATTGAAGGGGACCTCAGGAGAGAAGGTTCCCAAAAATTGCAATGGCAGTGAATGGGAGTAAAGAAAAGCCTCTCAGTTGGAAGAGACCGTGTGAAATGGGGTATGTATTTACACAAAGCTTGAGTGGAGAGAGGATGCGGACTTCAGCTTGGTGAGATCAATTTGAAGGCATGCAGAGTGAGGTAGCAGCACATGTCTACAGGCAAACCTTTAGTCCTTTTTCTTCCACAAGGAGCCATAAATTTGTAGGCAATTTGAAGAGAGAATTTGCCGAAACATGAATTTGAAACACAATTTGAGTTTTTGTACACTGGTGCGTGTATGTTTATTCAAGCAGACAAACAGCAAAGAATACAAGCCAAAATGTAAAGCCAAAAATTAGGATCAAAGTCCTTTTTTTTTTCTTTTCTTTTTTAAATCGTTTTCACCAAAAACAAGACAAGCTATTTGACTAGCATTATCTTTTGTAACATACAAATAGCAATTTTTTTTTTCCTTTTTTCTTCATTGAATACAAGTTTAGGAGACACTTTTTTTTTTTTCATTTTTGTCCTTTTTTGTTGCTGTTACCTACTTAAGACATGAAGAGCAAAATTCCTATGAACATACATGGTACTATATAGCCAAATAGTCAGGTTGAGCACAAAACTGCAAATTTTAAAATTTCAATCCCGATTTTAAAAAGTAGGAAACGACTTCCAAACAAAACATAAAACAAAAACAGTTCGGCAGAAGCAGGTGGGAGTGACTACTGATCGAGTCCAAGCGGATTCTTAAAATATGTACAAGAAAACCCGCCGGGAACGGGAGAGAGGCAACCTTTAATGGATTTGAGGGCCAATCAAGACTCTTCAATTAAAAAAAAAAACCCCAAACCCTTTTTATAAAGAAAACAATAAGCCCTACATTATTCTCTACTTCCACTGTTGCCCAAAAGAATCCTGATAAAACGTCGTAGCCGCCCCTGTAGTTATGGTAATCGTAACCATAATAATCGTAGTAATCTTCATAGCCATAATAGTCTGGCGGGTAGGAGTAACCACCCCGACTGGCACCCCTGCCCCGGCCCCTGGCAGGAGGCGGCATCTGAGGAGGCCCATAGTAGTAGTAATCATCATACCTGGGAGAGAAGAGCACAGGGATGTTTATATTCATATGAAATGACAAGCCGCTCGTCTCAGAGATACAGAGCTATGAATCACCTGCTCTTGGAGGGCTGCAGAGTCCAGCTCCAACCCTAGCCAAACACACCTGCCTGAGCTAATCAAGGTAGGGCTGTCACGATTCCTTGATTCAATTCGAGTGCTCGATTTAAAAAAATACTCTATTGCAATTTGCTCGTGTCGAGTAATCGGCAAAATACCGGAAGCGGCGCATTCCACGGACGAGAATCCAAGAAACGCATTATTAGACCGTCTTCCAAGGCTGCGTGACATTAAACATTTAAAAATCATAATGTATAATGCTATTGCTAATAGCATTATGCTAATGTGAATTCACAAACGATTTGATTCAATTAAATATATGCAACGCCGGTTTAATATGTGCGCTTTATTTACATGCGTGTAGGTCACATACGTGTGTCTCAGAGCGGCTCCGTTCACAGTAAACGCTGCTCCGCACAAACTGTTATCATTTACATGTGTGTTGCGTCTCAAACTCCATCTCTGCATATTGCTCAGAGTTCGAGTTTATTATAACGTACATCTGCACACGCAACGTGCACCATTTCATCAGATTTGTAAGGTAAATCATTTATAAACTTACACAAACACAGGAGAATACATCAGTATCTTTCTGAACATGCGAACTGTTCATCGCGGTTTCAAAATAAAAGCTTAAACACTCACTCTGAGCTTACACGTTTTGATGTCTACATATTCAAGAAATTACAGTGGGTGTAGCATTAAAAAATAATGTCGTAAAGAAATGGCCAAATATTAAAGATTAATTGGACATCTGAATGAAATGTTGTTTAGTCAATATTAAACAAGGATTAGATCCCAATCGTCAGGCCGTTGGCGCCTCTGCAGGCATTTGTTGTGTAATGTAAATTAGCTCTATTGTTTATAATACATTGTGTATTTCAAAAGTTTTGTTCAATAAAACCATATTACTTGCTTTTCATACTTTATGAGAATTATTATTGCTTAATTGCTATTATACAGTGCCTATAGAAAGTCTTCATAGCCCTTCATTTTTCACATTTTGTTATGTTGCATTATTGTTAAACTGTATTAAATTACTTCTTTTTTTTTTTCCACATAAATCTACACCCCACTCACCATAATGACAAAGCAAAAACCGGATTTATCACAACTTTGCAAATTTATTAAAAAGGAAACACTGAACCATTTTAAGTCATTTTAAAGGCTAGTGTTCGCTTGGGTCTATTATTTTACTACAAAAAAGCGAATTATTAATTATCTGATTACTCGATTACTCGTCAGAATAATCGACAGATTACTCGATTACCAAAATAATTGCTAGTGACAGCCCTAAATCAAGGTGTTCACACCAAGTGTGCTGGATAAGAGTTGGAACTGAAGTATAGAGGACAGCAGCCGTTCATGAGCAGGGTTGGACTCCCCTGATGTAAATACACAAAACTCACATTTGCGTCTTCGCTGCTTGACGCTGCGCCTTCCTCTCTTTCCGCTTCTGGTCGGGTGGCTTGGCGAACACAATCTCAATGTGCTCCCCCTCTAAATCTTTACCGTTCATTTCTGCCAGCGCCTGCACACATCCATACCGTCACACCACTGTAACGACCGCTCAACAAAACACACGGTTTCCCTAACAACCAGAAACCTGCACCTGGTCACTTCTTACCTTGACCGCTCCATCTCTCTCATCGTAGTGAATGAAGGCGTAGTCTTTCAGTTTCTTCACTCGCTCCAGTTTGCCAAACTGGCCGAAAGCTTTTTCAAGTATTTCTTCCGTGACGCTGTTTGCCAGGTTCCTGACAAACAACACTTTCACCTAGGAGCAGATGAGATGACAACATGAGCTCTCTAGCTGTAAGAGAAGACGGGGCCTAAATATAAGAGCCATTATATCTGTCCCGCATTTTGGTCATTTGAAAACCCTGAGACTTCGATCAACAGTGCACACATATAACATAAGGTTGACTACTACTTCAGAACAATGTTATCTGAAGAGAGTGTGGAAAGAGAACCTGACAAACGGATCGTCTCATAGTTTCAGTACAAACCCTTCACTACAGAGAACACCTTGTGGTTTAGCACTGGATCATGTTCTGACCTTTGCCATGACCTCCGGGTCAGGATCCTCAATAGGGTCGGCCCACTCGACGGTGACCACATTGCCCCAGACCTTCACCTTCCCGCTCATGAGCCTCCGTCGAGCCTGTGCTGCTGTTTTGTGGTCCTCGTACTCCAGGAAACAGAAGCCCCTGTTCTTTCTCTTATCATCCGGCTGATGGTAAAGGATTACATCAGTAAGACCCTCTGAGAAAAAGAGAAAGAACGTTAAATGTGTATCTTAGAATCTTTAAAGAACCCAAAAGAATGGAGCATATTGACAGGACACAGAGATACGCAGCATGTAGCGAGGAATGTACGCTCATTTCAAAGCAAAGCTCACCTGTGACTTTGGAAAACTCTTCAACAATCTGTTCTTTTGTCTTGCTCTTGGGAATGGAGCCCACAAAGAGTCTGTTGTTTGCCACTGATATACACACGCCAATATGTTTGCCCGGGCGAATTTCATGATTGTTACACTGAGAGGAGAAAAACAGGGATTGAATACTTGAACAACTGCTGAATTTACAAAGCAACACCCACGTCTTTCACTACCCAATCACATTTTTTTCTGGAACAAAAGTGACTTCCCCACAAACAACCCAATGAGGTTTTCTGGAATGTTTCTGAGATATGACTGTGAATCTAGTTTGATACATCATGATACACTTATGAGTGAACCAGCATGCAAATGTATTTGTCTTACTAGCTTGACGGCCTCCTGTGCGGCCTCTTTAGTGCAGAACGTGAGGAAGGCGTAGCCCCTGTTCAGGCCGCTCAGAGGATCCATCATCAGACGCAGGTCCCAGATCGGCCCTGCCTTCTCAAACAGAGGCACGAGCTCATCTTCAAACAAGTCCCTCGGGATCTTTCCCACAAAGATCTGCAGAATGGAGAGAATAGAGAAGTCAATGAGCCAGTCTGACAGGTTAGAGCCAAACTAAAACACCCCAGAGGCTACAATATAATCATTTCTTCAAAGTATCAGTCTTAGACGCACTGAGGATTTGAAAACAGGAAGGAGATGCAGGTCATTCATTAATCACTCTATACTCCCTGACTTTGACCAGAGTTATTGTTAACCAAAACAATAAAAATAAATAAATAAATGAAAATGATTGCCTTGAAATGATTTTCTTCAGTTATTGTTCGAGTACTATATTAACTAAAACAAAAACAATACAGACAAACACAAAATCTATAGTAGTATAACAATACTAAAACAACACTGCGACTGGTCAGTGGCATCATAGATCTACTGTTTTCACATAAAACATTAACTCAAATCAGTATGCCCATTTATTAAAAGGCATTAGCTTCATGTCTGGGTCCTGCTCATTCGGTTGGGGTGCTTTTGATACTAACTGTACATTAACATGCTATGTTTGGAACTCCACACAGATTTCAATGTACCTGCTCACATCTGAACAGCATCTGCTGGGTTTTACAGCAGCCAGATGGCTTTTAGATGTGGAGAGGCTGTAGAGTCAGATCTTAGCGGTAAACTGTCAGCGTAACAAAGTTACTCCAGCACAGTGTACATAACTCATCATTCAGACAGCCTTTAAAGACCCCTGATCTAGCGCTTCACAGCACGAGAGCCACCGTCCTGATGTGAATTACCTCTGTGCCGACCGTGGGCTGAGCACCTGTGTAGACGGACTCTGGTGGAGGGCCGCCGTACTTGCGCTGACCTGTAGTGACATCAAGGGTGTAGCCCGTTCTCTCAAGCAAAGTCTGAAACACATGACCAAGCCAACGAATGAACACAGGTGCTCGTAAAAGGCGCTTAAATAAAAAGCCCAAACGCACCTTAATTTTTGCTTCATCTGGTCCTTTTGTGGCATCTAGAACTTTGGTCCCCTGTTTCTCTCTCTGCCTGTAGGTCTTCATCACTCCACAGAGAAAGGCACTTTTGTTCTGAGTGAAAGCAAGAGAGAGCGAGTTAGTAAAACCTTCCTACGTTTCACTAGACTCACTCGAACAGCAGAGCGAGAACACTTACTTGCACATGGGATAGATCGCTCTCTTTAAACTGGACAAGAACTTGCAGTGCACCTTCCTCATTGAACTCTTTCAGTGCTTCAAGGGCCCTCTCATCCAGTTCACTGTGCTCCACAAGGCCTGCAGGGAGAAAACCAGGGAAACCTCAGCGTAGCCGAGAGATGTGACGATCTGCAGGACGCTTTACCACCCGTCCAGTCAGGCTCGTGGATCGTACATCAGCGTAACTCAGAGAGAGAGTTCATGCGTATCATCATTCGGACAGGGCATCAGTACAGACCTCATGAGCGGCAGTGCTGCTGTGTGATTATGGGATAACAGTATTTTGCTGTCTGATCACCCAAATATTTCCAGGTTTTCCGCAACTACAGGAACCCCCACAAAAATCACCTGATATAGGTCATCACTAACACTACAGGCAGTCAATAGCAGCACCTCGTTCACACAGTAATAATGATTATCCCAGGAGCACCCAGCCCATTCATAATTAGCATCTGTTAGTGATAAGCTGTACGGGACATCACCTGTCTCCGCTCTAGACAGCTGCCTCTATTGTCCCGGCTTATGCCCAGCTGGCCCCCCTGGGACAGCCCCCCCCCAACAGCGGAGAGCTAATCCCCAGAAGGGCTGCTCTCAGGATTGGACCAGACACACTCAGTTCAGCCTTTATTTCTGCAGGCCGGCGCACCGTTACAATTCAGCCTCATTGAACGCTGCAGTACCCATTTTGCAGTGAGACCACACAAAGTTGCTAATTACCTGCCAATTCCCTATGCAAGAAAACATACGACACGTACAGTTCAACATGCATTGAATGTGATGAATGTCAATTTGGAGGGGTCGAGTTTTGGCTTACCTGCTAGGTAAATTTCATCTAGCTTTTCAGCAACTTTTTGTGGTAAACCAGCTTCTAATAAAGCGTTGAAGTGGTCAGAATGGGTAACTGCAGCAGACGTGTCCATTGGTTCTTCAGTACCATTCCCATTAATATGTTCTGTGGCCATGTCTCCAGAAATCTGTTCAAATGCAATGAGCCAAATTATTGCAGGTTTTGGTAGACAGTTACACAAATTAAGTGGGTATTCAATTTTATGTATAGGGTTCCATATTGCAATTTCAAAATCATCCAGTCTTTTTTTTGTTTACCTGCATGCAATGAATGATAAATATACGCTGGACCTTTTCCTACACATTTATACATGCATGAAGCATCCTAGCAAACAGCCCCCCAATCATCTACAGTCTCTCACATTCCACAGCCAGTCAGCACGTTTACTGCATCCACAATGTGCGCAAACACAGTAAAGTGCAGTGCATGTGCTGAACATAAGGCCGTGTGTGATGCTTCAGGTCCTCCATTATAATAAAGTCACGGCAGCCTCACTGAACTGGATCACCGTGAGCTCCAGAGCGCGGCCAGTGCACACTGGTGTTAAACATCATCTCCACAGTCTGTCTGTGTGTGTGTGTGTGTGAGTGTGTGTGACTGTCTCAACCGCAGGCTCTCTACTGAGGCTGAAGGCACAGGAGGCAGACCAGGACACATTTAACCCACAGAAACTGTCTATTTAAAGCCTTATTCACACCAGACGTAAATTTTGGGCAAGAAAAAAAAATCATTTCTATGAACTCAACACAAAGTTCAACATATCATTAGAACGGTCTATTTTTCAATTGTTTGGTTGGCCAACAATTTATTCAATATCATTTTCAATATATCCAAATATTGGATTCAGTATAAACAGCTGTTTGCAAATATTTTAAATTCACATGTGATTTAGGTTGTACCCTGAGTGAGTGTGTGTGTGTGAGAGAGTGAGTGAGTGAGTGTGTGTGTGTGAGAGAGTGAGTGAGTGTGTGTGTGTGTGTGTGAGTAGTCCGCAAACACACGCGCGTTCAGCAAGTGTGAATGGCTAAAAACACACGCGTCGGCTCGCAGCACGAGTCTCAGGCCCTCCGCAGCTAACTTGCGTTACACACCGAGCGAACTGCTCTGTAAAGAGCTACGTGACGAAAACGCGCTGCGCAAAACGTGCTATTAATACACGAGCCACCAAAACAGCTTAAGAAAATTAGAAAAGCTGCGAGATAAATGCGTGTTAAATGGGATTCAGGCGCGAGCCTCCGTTAGCATTAGCCTGCTAACTCAGCAGCCTGACTCGCACAAAATCAGCTAATTTAGCGCGCAAGCCACACGCTGTAATAACTAATATAAGACACCGCTGCACGTTCTCGTGCGTTTATACGGTTCTGAGGGCCTGCTCTCGCATAGCGAGCGTGTTTGGCGTGTCCGGTAAACCCCCTCCCCCGCGCATTGTTTCCAAACACCGGGCGAATAAAGGCCTCCGCAGCACGAGACGCCACGGAACCCAGCACCGAGCGGCCGCGAGCTTACCTGACGGGGTTCTGCTGCTCTGTTCGGGTCTGATCGTGTTGAACGTGTGTTCTGGGGCGGGTGAACGACTCCCCGGCGGAGCTCCGCTGGATTCCCGATAATGTAAAATGGCGGTGTCCCCCGCGCGCGCGCGCACCGACGGGGTCTCTGACGCGGCCGCTCACGGGCTGAGCCTCACTACACACGGGCGGAGAGCAGCACTACACAAACCCGAGCAACACCGCAGGCAACTGCGGCCCAGATCTATGGAAGCACAGTTCCGCCACTGTGATGGAGAGATTGAAGCTTTTCAGCCGAGTGGTTCACAGAAGGGTTCATTTCTCGAGGCTTCATTCGCTCACACTGCCACCTGGTGGCCAGAGAGTGTAAAACAAGCAGATGCTCTACAGATGACCTGATGTGGTCTGTGATGCACTGTATCTTGCGCCAGTTGAAAAAAAATCAATTTCCACATAGACTAATCTGTTTATATGAATATAAGGTGTATTTTCTAGTGGTATATAATGATTGCATAACATAACTGTGTAATAAACGCATTGGCTTGAAATGAATGGGGCTATCAAATGTGTGTAAATCAAGTCTTTGCCCATAATAGACAGGAGGGGCAATATTATTAGTCTAAAACTGGAAAGTGGCTGAGTTTAACAGGGCAGAGGACTGTGAATTTACAAGATTCGAACCTCTTCCTGAACCAGTCAGGGGTGCGTTTCCCAAAAGCATTGTTAGCCAACTATAGTCGCAAACATAGTAGCTCTGGAGCTGTGGTTAAAGGCATGTAATCAGTAAAGATGCATTTCTCTCTAAAGACACGTCCACTGAGGAGATGGTGAGTCAGGTTGGTCAAATTCATTTTTGCAACATTGACTCAGAAAACATTAGTTTATTAACAAATAATTCAAATATCCCCTCACTATGTTTTTTACTTTTTTTTGTTTGTTTGTTTTTTTATTTTTTTGGGCCGCTGTGCCAAAATTATGTTTGCGTTCATAATGTTTTAAGAATAAAGTGAAAATTACGATAATAAAATCATGTTATATTGCGTGAAGTTAATGTGAAAATTCCACCTATAGGCTACTCCTCCAAAAACAAAAACAAAAAAAAGTCTGTGGCATCCGTCATTCTTTTGACTCGTTTTGAAACTCTGATTGATCGATTCACGAGACATTCGTTTGTATTAAATTGTTCTGATTTTTTTCAACATGCATTCAAATATTCATGTTTATTTCGTGCTGCAAATATTAAAGAGGAAAATATCATTGATTCATATGCAGCTAGAACTGAAGCGAATTATCTCACTACAAATTAAAGAGTGTAAAAAGACGTTTATTGTTTGTATTTTATCATAAAATTGGCAGAAGGCTGAGACTTTGTAGTAACAAGCACCAAACTGAGATTATTGAGTGGCTTGCGTGCTACAAATAATGAATGGACTTGAAAACTTTAAATATCATTTCCGAGCATTAGCCTATAGCCCTAAATAAAACAGCTTGCGAATAGTCACGATTCACGTAACGTTATTTACTTCAGAAAAATCAACAATAGGGCCTAAGTTACGTTATGGGCTCGGGGCTAACTCGCTAAGCCACTGGTAACATCACTAGTTATTTACTAGACTTTTTCTGACTTTTCACATGAAGAGTCCGTTTTTTTCCTCCACAAAATTACCACGATTACAAGTGTGTTATTGATTTTTTTTTACAACAGTTCAATAAACTAGAGGTTTTATTAAGAGACTTACATTTTAGACAGCATATTGCCTGTTTTGCACTATTTCGGCAACAAAAATAATTCCAAACACAGCCACAGCACAGTTCTGCGTCTCTGAGTAACATGAAGGTGTTTCGTTCCTGAATGAATCAACCGTTTAAATGATTCGGTTCAGTCGCAATGATTTACTTATTAACAGTGACTTGCTGCCACTTCATGTTCTGCATTAAACAGTGTGTAAACACATCTAAATGCCAATTCAGGTGCAGCTTATGTCTGGATTGCAAAGATGAATTTTGTTGATACTGATTTCATTTGCTTGGTAACAGCCCAAATGTCTTATTATTCAAATTGACTGATTAAATGTAAGAATTTGACTCAAAAGATAATGCACACTTAAGAAAAAATGGCTTTATAAAGGTAAAATGCCCATAAAAGGTAAAATCCATTTAAACTTATTGGAAAAGAATCATTTCTATCTGACCACCACACAGAATATGAAGAATATGAAAAACTTTAGGTGTCAGCTGTCCACGAAAGTCCTTAAAATAGCAGCATGATAACACACTCAATCAGTTGAATGAATGACTCGATACTCACTCATTCAGTGACTTACTGGTAGTTCAGTTGAGAAGTATTTTGAAAAGTATGCATTTTTCCCCTCAACATTTCTTATTTGTATATTCATAAATGCATTTAAAACATTAATCTCATAACATTATTTATTGCAGTTGTAATTATTGTTATTTGCAGTGTAAATTATTTAATCTGACTGGTAGCAGCCCTATAGTGTATATTGAATGTATTGATAAATTGTAATAATTTGGTTAAAAATAGGCCTTTGTAAAGGTAAATATGCAGATTTTAAGTTGATTAAGCTGATAGAACACTGATGAAAATATTGCTTCAGAATAAATTGTTTACTCCGCCAAAAATCTCAGTGATGCAGTTATTTTGTGGGGATATTTTGTATGGAATATTGTCTGCTGGCATTAAAAGTTCACTGTATATCGTAGTAATAAATATCATTTTATACAACAATATTACATGTATGTACTGTATGTAATATAATGTGTAATTCCATTACAGGTTTAGGTCTTAAATTTCATATAAGGTGGTATTAAAAAGGTCTTAAAAAGTCTTAAATTTAACTTGTTCATGTCTGTAGAAACCCTGTAAACTCACAATTCTGACTTTTTTTTCCTCGCAATTCTTAGATTTTAACATTCGGAGATAAAAGTCACAATTCCGAGATTTAAACTCACGATTCAGACTTTTTTCTCGATCGCTTACATTATGTCCTCCGTGTTTATGACAGCGCATGTGTTGCCAAGTCCGCAGTTTTCCCGCGGAATTGGGCTACTTTTTCAGTTTCCAAGTTGAAGCGACCTCACTATCGCGATATTACCCCCCGTGATTGGGCTAGTTTTGAGAAGCAATTGGGCGGATTTTGTGAAAACCTGGTAACCCTGTTTGTGTTGTTCTTTTGCGCATGTGGATCAGTACAGAACCATGATCTGGGGTGTATTCCAGAAAGCACGGTTAATTACCGTCAGCTAACCCTGAACTCTCAGTTGATTAACCCCAAACCTTGCTTACTCGAGGTATGTGGTTCCGAAACTGCGTCTGGGAGTAAGTTCACTCAACTCAGAGTATGTTCCTGGTTTCCGTTTAAATTATATTAAGCCTTAAAGTTCTGCATAATTAAGGGCGAGGCCACTTGAGTGACAGGTGGATTGTCGCTGCTGTCACCACCGTCGAGCTAGGTGAGCTAAGACTCGAGACATGCTCAACAGAGCGACGAGTCACTATGGAAACGGACGCTAAGAAAAAGCGCGCCACGCTGTTTCTTTCTTCTTCTTTTGTTCAATGGTCGTTTACAGGCTTAGTGCATATCGCCACCTAACTGATGGTTGTGCAATCATTTTTATTTTTTTCCGTTTAATCTTTAATCCTTGAGAATATTAATTATATTGTTTATTTGATGATAATTATATATGAAGTCATATCAGATATGTATTTTTTTATTATAGAAATGCATTATAGAAAATGCTGATCCACGTGTGAGATGATAATATAAAATTTAATAAATATATATGAAAAGTTAATTTGCAAAAACGGATAACTCCGTTTTTAACAATTTCTCAGAAATCATGTTTTTGCATTCCAGTTAATCTCAATCAAACTGCAGTTGGGTTATTTTGACTAGGTTAAAAAATAACTTTAAAAAAAACAGCTAACTAACACAATAAAAACATGATTTTTGACTATTTTAAAAAACGGAGTTATCTGTTTTTGCAAATAAACTCTTCATATAATTAAGTGACATGTGGCCAAGTATGGTGACCCATACTAGGAATTTGTGCTCTGCATTTATCCCATCCAAAGTGCACACACACAGCAGTGAACACACACACACCGTGAACACACACCCGGAGCAGTGGGCAGCCATTTATGCTGCGGCGCCCGGGGAGCAGTTGGGGGTTCGGTGCCTTGCTCAAGGGTACCTCAGTCGTGGTATTGAAGGTGGGAGAGAGCACTGTACATTCACTCCCCCCACCTACAATCCCTGCCGGTACGAGACTCGAACCCGCAACCTTTGGGTTACGAGTCCGACTCTCTAACCATTAGGCCACGACTTCCCCTTAAACATTACCTTGTTTAATAATAGTGTGTTATAATTTATACAGATAACTGTTATATATGCCAATAAAATAAATATAATAACCATATTAGAATAATATTACCTTATTTATTACTTATATTAGCGCTTTATAATTAACATATCATAGAACTATATATATATATATATACAGAAATTTGTCAAGTTTTTTGTCAGGTGTCGTTTTTAATTATATGACGTCATCACGTTGCTGTGTTGCCGCAGCCAATCGCTGATCGTGGTTTCGAGTATCGATACACCTGCCCTGTACGAGGAACACGAGAACACTTAATCCAGATATTTTAATCAGATCCGCAAATTAGTTTGAAGAACCAGATTAGCCAGAGATCAGTTATCACGATTAGAAGATCTGGCATCTTTCAAATCATGTATTAAGCGAGGTACGAAGAACGGGCCCCTGATCACACTGGAAATCTGATATTGGCCACATAAACAATGTGAACAGCTATACACACACACACAAAATAAATCAGATCTGAGTAATAATCGAAATTGAGCACTAAGGCTCGCAGCTCGGACGTTCAGAATGACTTGAAAACCGCAGGCAGGTTAGAACTGAAGGTGTGCATGTGACAACCATAAATACAGAAAAGTCTGGCATAAAGAAGATAACAGTGTCAAATCGACCCCTGTTCACATGCATCAACGAAAATGACTAAAAGTGTTGTATTTAAAGTAATGCATTACTTTTTAAATTTACAAGACAATCCCCGAGTTACTTTTTCAAACAAGTAAGGCCAGTTACTTTGTTTTCTCACACGCTGACTGGCAGCTGTCCTGTCCTCACGGTGACAGAAATCAGGAGTGAGTGCAGAGTGAACACGAGGATACTGTAGATCTAGACTAAATGTGAACCCGCATTTACTCATCTCACTCGCACAAAAACAGATTCAGTATTCATCAGAATCAATTAAATGCAAACTCAGGACATGATGCAAACATGTTAAATAACACAAATATCCTCTATGTATTTCATTCCATTTCATTAACCAGTATTTTTTTCGGCTGACCTTCGATGATCAATCATACTAATAAGTAAAAATGACTTTAGATAAACATAACATTTGTGTTTCTTTTCGCTTTTTTGTCTCTTTCTGAAGAGAGAAAAATGAGGCCAAGCCAGATGAGAAAAAGTAACGCCAAAGTAACGGAATGCATTACTTTCCATAAACAGTAACAAAGTAACGTAATTAGCTACTTTTTTTTTTAGGAAGTAATGCAGTGCATTACTTTTAAAAGTAACTTTCCCCAACCTCAACCCTGTTACCAACATTCATCAAAACAGCTTGTGTACGTGTTCCACAGAAGAAATACATTCATACAGGTTTGTGTCAATATGAGGCTGAGTGAATGATGACCGAATGATCATTGTTTTGTGTGATGAAAGAAAACTAATGATCATACTTAAAAAAATAAATAAATAAAGATCCGATTATAAAGATGGACGAAAATTGTAGGTTTGGGCCTTAAATGAAAGCAAACCCGTACATGGCCATGCTGTTTTGAAATAGCCTATATTATAACGAAAAGAAGATCAGTGTTTGCATCTGTTCTTTCATGTTTAATGAGTGCTTGAATTCTTCACTCCGTTTTATCCATTTCATATCAATCAGAGTTAGTTTAGAGGAGCTGGACGTATTAACGTACGTGTTTGTTAGAGCCCTTCCGAGATCTTAGGGGCTTTTTTTCAAATCCACAAACAATCCAAAACAACCAATGAGCGACTTCATTGGAGGGAACTGCGAGCGGGGTTTTGTGGGTTTTGTAGTTGCCATATCAGGTCTTGACAGGAATCGTGTGCGAGGAAGAATCTCGCAAAAACTACAAGTACCGGCTTCGCCTGGAACCCCCGCGCATGCGCAGAGAAGCAGCCTCGTCGAATGTTTTGTTTCCACGCCATATTTGTTTTAGCCGGCTAGCGCTCGCTCAAGACTCAATCCGACATCATCGGCGCTTTCCTGAGGAGAATCGACTCCACAACTGCGTTTCTCACAGCAAACACGCGTTTATGTTTTCTTAGCCAAGGTTTTGGCCGCGAGCGCAACGCAGAATTTAAATAAAAACGAAGCGATCGAGTCGCGTTCCCTTGAGATCAAAGCGGGACTGTGACTAGCAGGGGGTCTGTCGCTGCTCAAGCGGATTATTTCTTGTCGCCACATCCTTTTTTAATCAAACACAAGCTTCGACAAAATGGCGTGTGGAGCCACTCTGAAAAGGACTATGGATTTCGATCCTCTGATGAGCCCGGCGTCTCCGAAGAGGAGGAGGTGTGCGCCCATGTCTCCGTCCAGCTCCAGCGCCTCCCCGCAGAAGTACCTGCGCATGGAGCCGTCGCCCTTCGGCAGAGTGTCTTCAGCCCTCACCACAGGTCTGTCGAGCTCTAGTCAGTCACGACTCTAGCGCGCAAACAGGTGAAGTTACGCTAAAACTCTGCTCGCTGCTCCCCCGTCACATCTCCTCACATCAACACACACGGATATATGTGGTAAACTACGCCTCTCTGATCGCCGGCACTCTCTAATTTACGCTGTTTCAAAAACCAGGTCGAAACGGAGGGGTTATTTTTCAGATTGTAATCGATCAGGAATGTGGCTAGTTAGATGCTAGCTCGCTGTGATCGTATACTAAGGCTCGGGTTATTGACAGTGCAAGTGTAGGCCATTTTTACAGGCTTATGTGTCGTAGGTGTGAGTGAACGGTGTAGCGTTATTGTTTGTGATGTCTCGGGCACTCCTGTGTGTATGTGTGTGTGTGTGTGTGTGTCATGGACCGGAAGTGAGGTCGGGCTCGGGTTCGGCTGCTGGATCCGGTTCTGACACGGTGGCTCTTTGACAGCTGTGTGTGTGTGTGTGTGTTTGTGAGGAGCACCACAGTGCAACGCACGGCTTCCGGAAGTTAAAACACCATCCGCGAGGAAACTGATTTTTAAAGATAACACACAGCCATGAATGATTGATCTGTTACAAGCGACGAGGGCGTTAATCAATGGTATGTGCTTTTGTTGAAGCCATCAGCCCTTAATATCTCAACTTGTTTATTTTAAATAAATATTTGGTCTGATTAATGTCCGTCGTGTCAGGCAGTTTAGTAACAATCACGTTATACAGACTGGTATAAACCGATATCCCAGCCCTACTTGTGATCGTGTTATCGAGCCACCGTAGAAACTCTGGCCTGTTTATCGAAGGTCTGTCACTATTGTTTTACTTCTGTCTTCCAGAGCAAATCCTGAGCAACATCAAGCAGGAGTACAAGCGCATGCAGAAGCGGAGACACCTGGAGAGCAGCTTCCAGCAGACGGACTCCTGCTGTTTCCCGCTGGACGCTCAGCCACACGCCTCCAGCAGCAGCACAGGTACAGCACAGCTCCACAGCCCCAGCTAAACCCCACCGTGCAGCATGGCTCTGTCCCCTCGTCGAGTCGAGCGCTGCGTGCGTCATGATCCGGTGCTTTCTGTGTCTCAGAACGGCTCAGTTCACGGTGAATACAGCATGCATCTAGCGTGTTACACTTTAACGTGCCCAACTAAACAGAGGGTTAAAGGGTTAAAGTTCAGGTGTAATACAGCACTTTTTTCTTTGGGGAGTTTGCACACTGAACATGGGTTGGAGCTAGGGCTGGGCGATTTGGCAAAAAATTTAAATCTCGATTTTTCCAGAACGTTTGACCGATTCCCGATTTTTTTCTTACGATGTTTAACTAGTCAACTTGAAAATGTAACTACAGCATGATTCAAGTAACTTTTTTTTATTAACCCAAAAAATTATATTCCAAGTGCAGCACACATGAAGTTGTCAACATGATGTAAATGTTAAACAAATCACTTGTTAAATATCGTTGCAGAAAAGACGCATGAACTACAACTATGTCTTGTACAAACTTGTCTTATTATATTATGTGTTCAGAAATAATAAGAGGAAAATGCTTTAAAAAAAATATCAAGTCACGGTAATTCAAATTGTAAATGACTGAAGGTATAACACAAGTAGACTATTATTAACGTTAATTATAAATGTTAACGGTAATTAATATTCTGTAAAAACAACAGCAGCTTTCAGTCTGTCACCATGATGCAAACATGAAATATCAGACATACAGTAGTAGTTCTTTACAGGTTTGCATTCGATTGCACTGCTTTTCCATGGTTTTTTCTATGTGAACATGGACGTGTTTGACTGTTGTGCTCGCGTCTCTTGCAGTGTCTCATGCATGAAACGGCATTCTAAAAACACTGCGCTCAAGTTAAAAGAAGTTCACTCCCATCTTGCATGTTTTTTCTGTTCCACTGCCCGCGTCGCATCTAGTCAACACAAGAGTGCATTCTGTGTGAACGGCACCTAGCACTGAGCGATTAATCACATGCGCCGACATGCAGTTGGATCGTTCTTTTCTCTTTACTGTTATCACCGGCATATTGTCAAAGTGTCGAATTCTAACCTTTGGTAATATTTCTATTCAATTCAATCGCAATTCCTCGATTTCTAAAAAATAAAATTGTGGCAAAACTACCGAGAGTTCAGTAGCTGTTACCAGTCTCAGCAGCAGGCTCGTTCATTAGTGAGCGCTCTTTACGTCTCTTACAGGTGCGTCCTCCCCCTCCAGACGCGAGCAGCCGTTATTCACGCTGAAGCAGGTGGGCATGATCTGCGAGCGCCTGCTGAAGGAGCGCGAGGAGAAGGTGCGGGAAGAGTACGACGAGATCTTGACCACCAAACTCGCAGGTATCGGCTGTAAAGAACTCTATTAAAGGGTTAGTTCACCCAAAAATGAAAATTAGCCCATAAATTACTCACCCTCAAGTCATCCTAGGTGTATATGACTTTCTTCTTTCAGACGAATCCAGTCGGAGTTATATTAAAAATGGTCTTTGATCTTTCAAGCTGTTTAATGGCACTCAGCGGGTGTTGCATGCTTCAGTCCAAAAGAAGTTAAATAAAAAGAGCCCATCCATAAAAAAAAGTGTCTCACACGGCTCCGGGGGGTGAACAAAGGCCTCCTGTAGCGAATCGATGCGTATTTGTAAGAAAAATATCCATATTCAAAACACCCGCTGAGTGCAATTAAATAGCTTGAAAGATCAAAGAAAAACAAAATCAAGACTTTGTAAAAGAGCATAATAGGACCCCTTTAACAGCTCAAAATGTGCATTTGTTTGATTGATGGAGTTGCGTGTTGTTTTTGCCTTCCCAGAGCAATACGATGCTTTCGTGAAGTTCACCCATGACCAGCTGATGAGGCGGTTCGGGGAGCAGCCTGCCAGCTGTACGTATGCTCTGCTCTGGTGTGTGTTGATGGTTGTGCTCGCTGTCTTTGGCTCACGGCTGACCGCTGTTGTTCTGCAGATGTGTCCTGAGCGCGCCTCGCTGTCAGACGGCGTCTTGTCCTGTGGATCTCTGCCTGTGTGAGCTCCTGACGCTCAGGATAGGTCCAGCTGGGTCTCCAGCAGTGCCAATCGCATCTTTCCCTCGCTGGGCACAGAGTTTGTGTCAGGCTTCTGTCAGTGCGTAACCACTCTCTCTCTCTCTCTGCAGCGGCTGCTTATACACCTCTGCAACTATTACTCCAATCAGTGGCTCTTGTGTCTCTTACTGAACCCTGGATATTTATTAGGCTTTGACCATGCCTTTTACACAGTCACCTGTCCTTACATCCTTTATGTTTGATTTATGTAAAATGCCTTTTATTCGCTGCAAATGACGTCGATTGCCATGATAAATGTGAGACTGTATGTGAGGGAGACTGCTGTTCATAGCTTTGTGTAAATACATCCTGGCTGTGTTCTGGAGTTTTCATGTACAAATCAAATACAGCATTTATTTCAATTGGAGTCTGTTTTCATGCTTTGTATTTATTTTTGTTGAAATTTTTTTTTTTTTTTCCCCTTTCCTCTGCATTATGGTTTTACCGCTCCTGTAGTTTAAGTGACTTATGTTGGGAAAGTATACAAATAAAACGTTTACATAACTGCTGTTGTTTCTTGCTGCTGTTCGTTCAGTTTAGATCGGATAGTTTGGGTTTCTTGTGCTAGATTCCTGAAGTGCCTGGGTTAACCAGTAAGTGCCTAAACTGACACTGCCCTGCAAAAAGGGTGTCCATGAGTGCGATGTAGAGCAGTTGATGCAATCTGATTGTTGTTCTGTCTTTACTGATTAATGTGTTTAATGTGAACTCTTACTTACTGACAGCTAAACCCATCGTTTCCCGCAGGATTTTGTAAGACTTTGTGTGGTGGAGTCCGGGGTCATGCACTCCTGGAAGCTCAGATAACTCTTATCTGACTTAAGAATAACAAAACAAACGAATAATATATATATATATATACGTAGTAAGGTTTCACAGAATAAAACAGAGCAAATAAAGTGTAATGATATTAATAAAAACAGTATTCTTCCACCAAACAATGTAGTTCCTCAGAAACAGTTGTGGTTGCAACAAAGTGGTTGCCGAGCAACACACAAACGTAAACAAAGGTGTGTGTTTGTAGAGTAATTTACAACAGCTTCGAACACGGCTCAGCCAATCAGAATCAAGCACCGGAACTCTCCGGTTTATAATGATATTTTAACAGAAATCATGATTAGGTTATACAGTTTACGACAGATGAGAATAATAATAATCTTATTTATGTGGGTACCAGCACACGTGGGAATTCAAGGTAATGAGGAGGCAGACAAAATAGCCAAAGAATCAATAAAGATGAATGAACCTAATATAAACATTTCACTCAGTAGATCAGAAGGGAAACAGTTTATTTCAGAAGCGTGCAATAGGAAATGTCAGACACTCAAATGTCATACAGGTCGACACTATTACAAGATTCAAAGAACCATGAAGAAAAGCTAAATAATTCACTACTTAAGTCGAAGAGGGCAAGTTATTTTCACACATTTACGAACAGGGCATTCAAATCTAAATCATATACTTGACACATTATAGGGAAGCATAACACGGGTCTATGTGATGTCTGTTTAATAGAGGAGACAGTGGAGCATGTTATGAAGATATGTAAGGCATGTGAAAGATAAAGGAGGATTCTTAAGGAAGAATTACAACAAGCATTAGGGTACCAGGAATTCACAATAACCCGCTTATAATGACGGTCCAAATTCAGGAAAACTAATAAATGCAGTCATGAGATTATTAGTAGAGCCTGGCTCATTCTCTTCACACTCCAGCACAGTAGGTGGCGGTATGCGCCTCTGGAGTTGGTTCGCAACCCGCAGTAAACTCAGAAGAAGAAGAAGAGGAGAGTGTGGAGGAGTCAAAACAGAAACACTGACAAATATAGGGGGAGAAGGTTGCCATAGTGAGGTGTGGTGTGGTGATTTTAATGCACACAATACATTATGGGGTAGTAAGCACACAGATCATAATGGAAGAGCAGTGGAAGAACTCTTAGAAATGAACAATCTAGTGTGCATTAATGATGGGAGTTATACTAGGTTGGATATAGAATTTTTTTTTTTTTTTTTGAGAATTAGCATTTCCCTTGATATCAGCGCCTCACACTCCATCCCAGTAGGTGGCGGAATATGCACCAAAAGCTGGTTTGCCAACCGCCATTAAACATCATAAGAAGAAGAAGAAGGAGTCAAAACAAGTATTAAAGCAAGTAGGGTAGGAATTAGGAACAGGAGAGAGGAAACTGTGTTGACTACACTGTGCTCTAAATAAAACATTACAGATGGTATGGAAACAGCAGTCTGGTCTGTGTGATGAATCAGTGGAGCATGTGTAATTCTACAGTGTAGGAAATGCAAGACAAATAGTGCAGAAACTTACTTTAAAATCTACCCTAAGTATGACGGAAAGAGCTCAGGTTAGAGAATTGTTAGTTTTTTTAAGGGACTGGGCTTTAGTATAGGATTTTTTTTATTTTTTATTATTATTTGCTCCTATTCCCCCTTTTTCCTCATCTCATCTTCTAGAATAGACTAAACCTACTGATTGATCCACACTCCGGAACAGATGGTGCATGCCAACCGCTTTAAAAACTAAAGAAGAGGAGAGTTTGGGAGCCTTGGTCCATTTGAGATATAGGTGGCGGTAATGCACTTATAAGTCTGCGATCCGCCGTAAAGCAAGAAGAAGAAGTTTGGGAGCCTGGTGACTTGTATTTTGACATCGCGTCGCGTGCTGCGGCGAGACTCATGGCGTGTTTCTTCAGGAGGCGCGTGGCGCTGCAGGTACAGACAGCAGAGCTTACACACACACACACACACACACACACACACACTCTCACACGGGGTGATCGCTCTTCTTGTGTTGCAGCTTGCAGAGGTGTGTGGACTGTCTGAAGATGTGTTCATACCGCTCATCTCTGCAGTGCGGGTGTCAAAGAAGCAGTAAGAGCTACACTCAAACACCTGCTCACCGAATAAACTAGTGATGCAAAGTCCGATTCTTTTCTGCGAACCGGTTCTTTTCGGACAGTTCGGCTCATTGAACCGGTTCAAAACGCCGATTCATCGGTCCCTTTTTCCTCGCATTACAAGTAACGATAATTACGTAATTACTGTCAGAATGATGCATTTCTATAGCGGAGGCGTTTCCTTCAGCCCCAGGCTTATTCAGTTCACTTTCTGTGTGAAAGGGCCTTTACAGGTGCCAAAAACATAACCTTTGGATTTTTTGTTATTCAAAATACAAATAAGCAAGCCCAGCCCAGGTGACAAAAAGTACCGCAAAAGTAACACAATACATTACTTTCCATACAAAGTAACGCAGTGACTAACTTTTTTATGGAGTAATGCAATATTGTAATGTGTTATTTTTGAAAGCAACTTTCCCCAACACTGCTTATTATCACCGAGTTACGCGGCGCGTGTGTGTGTGTGTTGCTGTGTGTGTGTGTATTGTTGTTGTTGTTGTGTGTGTGTTTGTTTGTGTGTGTGAGTGAGTGAGTGAGTATGTGTGGTTGTTGTGTATGTATGTGTGGTTGTTGTTGTTGGGTTGTGTGTGTGTGTGTTATGTATGTGTGTTGTTTTGTGTGTTGTTGTGTGTTGAGTGAGTGAGTGTGTGTGTGTGTGTGTGTGTGTGTGTGTACTGGTTTATATATCCTGGTGGGGACTTAAACCTGACTACACACAGACTCATGGGGACTCGTGTCACGGTGGGGACCTAAATTGTGGACCCCACGGGTACAAAAGCTTATAAATCATACAGAATTAAGTTTTTTGAAAATCTAAAAATGCAGAAAGTTTCCTGTGAGGGGTAGGTTTAGGGGTAGGGTTGGTGTAGGGCAATAGAATATACGGTCTGTACAGTAGAAAAACCATTACGCCTATGGAGAGTCCCCACAAGGATAGCTGACCAGACATGTGTGTGAGTGTGTGTGTTGTGTGTTTGTGACTGTGGTCTTTGTCGTCTCAGGTCTGCCGCTGATCTGTGTGTGTCGGTGAACAGTCTGCTGCAGAACGGAGCTGTTGCTGCTGGTGGAGACCTGCAGAGCAAAACACAAGCCCTGGTCAGTCAGGTGAGCCGATGCTGTGCATGAAGACCGGAGTAGAGCGCTAGAGCTCAGACAAGATATCTACTGAAGAATTAAACGCTAGGCAGAAATGCAAACAATGCGAGCATTTATTAAGCTTGCCGTTACAGATGTGACACCTCAAGCTACATCTGTTTTGATGCGCTCATTGGATGTTTTCGTGAATGAGGACTCTCTTGCTCTCTTTTATTGCTCTTTTGGATGTGTGTGTTTCTGTGATCGTCTGAAGAAGGGTTTCTGCTCTCTGCTCCAGATGAAGCGGGATGCTGTCGTGGAGGAGGTCTCCGCCGGTCGAGGAGTGATTCTCTTCAGATTAAACAAGCTGATCCTGGCACAGGTGAACAGACGCTTTGCTGCAGGGCTTCTTTACTCGTACACAGGAGTACACAGAAAGCTGCACGCACATAGTTCTCCATCCAGAGTCATTGTTCATGTGTATAATGACTTTAACCCTGGCTGCAGGACACATTGTGTAGACATGTTACAGTAATATGCAGCACAAAAGCAGTGTTAAGTCGCTGGGGTATATTTGTATATTAAGATAAGATCATGTTCCATGAAGATATTTTGTACATTTCCTACCGTAAATATATCAAAACTTAATTTTTGATTAGTAATATGCATTGCTAAGAACTTCATTTGAACAACTTTAAAGATGATTTTTCTCAATATTTAGATTTTTTTGCACCCTCAGATTCCAGATTTTCAAATAGTTGTATCTCAGCCAAATATTGTCCTATCTTTCAGCTGATATATGCATCATATATATACATAAATCCGTTTCACTGTGACTTTAGTCTCTAATTGAAGTGTCACACTCTCTGTTGTCTGCTGCTTCAGAAGCTCTTAGAGCAGCTGCATTCAGAGCCGGATGTGTTCGGCGTGAAGAGTGAACTTCTGCATCATCTTCAGGGAGGAAGGACACTGGTGGAGTTCAGGTGTGTTCAGTCATGTGAGCGGCACAGAGGCCTGCAGGGAGAACCGTCCGCTTCCCATCGGTTTAAGCCAAGAATATTTAGATCACCTGTCAAAACAGAGCAAACAACAGCGATGTTTGGGCGCTTGTGATGCATAAACAGCACCTGCTGCGGGGACTTTCTAAAATCCTTAACATGACTTAATGTACCAAGATCAAAATCAGTATATACATACATTTGCAATCAAAATTATTCAACCCCCGAGAGACTGTGATACTTTACAAATGTAAGCTTTTCTGAAGATCCAGAGTTTTTAAAATCGCATCTATAACAGTTCAGTGGCATATTAAAAGTGACAACGTCAATATATAATGAGTTATTTTTGAGCTATAGGATTTCTTTGTAATGCAGCTGTCATAATTATTCAACCCCTCGTCAGTGCTGCTGTTTCTAAGTCACTTATTTGTATGGTAGGGTAAAAACAAACAAAAGAAGTCTTTGGAAACTCTTTAACAAGACCTAATTTGCTTGAGCTGTTACACATACTGTACATAAACATGGCCAAGTCAAAAGAGCTCTAGGGCCACAGAGAATAAATAGTTTTGTTCAATTAGACAGTAAATGCAAAAAAGCCACTCGCCCAGTTTCTCTTGCTCCAAATTAAAGGGCACAACATAATAAAACAATTTTAAAGATAATATCATCTGGCTTTTAGCAATGATTATTTATTATAATTATTTTATATGATTTATATTATTATTACACCCTTAATCCATTACACGAGCCAGTTTAGTTTAATAATAATTAAGCTTTTATTTTAATAATATGATATGCAATATAAATAAGTCTTAAGTCGCTGGGGTATATTTGTAGCAATAGCCAACAATACATTGTATGGGTCAAAATTATAGATTTTTCTTTTATGCCAAAAATCATTAGGATATTAAGTAAAGATCATGTTCCATGAAGATATTTTGTAAATTTCCTACCGTAAATATATCAAAACTTAATTTTTGATTAGTAATATGCATTGCTAAGAACTTCATTTGAACAACTTTAAAGATGATTTTCTCAATATTTAGATTTTTTTGCACCCTCAGATTCCAGATTTTCAAATAGTTGTATCTCAGCCAAATATTGTCCTATCCTAACAAACCATACATCAATGGAAGCTTATTTATTCTGCTCTCAGATGATGCATGAATCTCAATTTTAAAAATTTGACCCTTATGACTGGTTTTGTGCTCCAGGGTCATGTGTGTGTATATATATATATATATATATATATATATCAACTATATAAACTAACATCATAAGTTTCACTTGCACTGATATGGCAAGATGTTTTCGTTTAGTTGCCCTCTTTCATGGATAGATCGTTTAATCTTGCTGCATTGGGACTAGCATGCACTCAGATCTGTTTGTTTTGCCGCTGTGGGCTGCAGGTGTATGTTCAGGTGAACCGCGAGGCCGAGCGCGATGAGAGCGTACGTTCAGCCGCTGCAGAGTTCTTCAGACGTCTGGAGCAGAGTGAAGATCAGGCCCTGGCGCTCTGGAGACAGTTTCGTGAGATCACGGTGGACCAATATAAACGCATCTATCAGGTAAAATCAGTTCTTATTCATGAGGGATTTATGTGTTCATATCTGGGAGTGCCTGCACTCAAAACTAGAGCTGCGTTTGAGGAACTGCATGCAGTTTTGTTTTGCACGTTTTTAAAATCACATTTAGGATTTCTTATGCACACGTAAAAAGACCCACGCTCTCTGATTTCACATCAACATGAGCATTTGACTGGATATTTGATATTGAACGTATTGCATGTCGACTTGTCTTAAGTCTCTCTCAGATAATGCTGTAAACTGAGCAGGAAGCCCGGTCTAGTCATACGTTACTTTAATATTAAAGATTGAAATCAACGACAAACTCTTAAATCCAGTTTATTTTCATGTATAATATTCAACACTGTGTAAACGTATAAACTGAACTCCTTGAAAGAGTTAACAGAGGCTCTGAATGTGTCTGTCAAAATACTGAGCGTTACTCACGATAAAAGAAAAAGACATGTGACCCAGAAACACATTGCTAATGATGCAATTATATTTCTAATGTAATTATGTTTAAACTCTCTGCCGTAAAAGCCTGTTATTATGACGGCGGTATGTGAACATACAGAGTCTTAAAAAGTCTTAATTCACCCTTTCTCAAAGTAAGCCTTAAAAAGAGTCTTAAATTGACTGCATTAAATGTTGCATGCATTGCAAAAATGAGTATCTTCCTCAGATACCATTTTTGCCATATTGGAAAACAAGACAAAAATACTGTGTTCTTGGTATGATCCACGGAATCTATCAAGACCAGTCTCATGACAATAGACAAAAATCTTCAAAAGCTATTAGCATTTTTTGAAATTTCATTATAATTTTTGAGTACTGTCAGGCCATGGTCCCGAAGACACGTACCGAGTTTCGTAATGGTACGCCAACGCGTAAATATAGCAATTTTTTAAATAAAATAAAATACAGCATTTTACGGCAAAATTCAAAATGGCCGACATGGGAAAATTGGGTATCATTCGACTCAGTATGTTGCTCCGAATCTAAATTGACTTGTGATTTTTGGCCAAAGCATTCAAAAGCATTTTTCATATCTCCTAACCACTAGGTGGCGCTGCAGCATGTAGCCTCAGGGCATGGTTATCATAACACACACCAAGTTTGGTCTGAATACGGCAAAGCCTCATGTCTGATTTGGCAAGCTTGTCGTCGGAATTCGTTTGCGTGGATGAACCGTCTAAGACAAGTTCTAAAAAGTATGTTTTTTTGAACTATTAAAAATTGTGAAAAATCTTGACCTGTAGAATTTAAAGTTTGGAGTCTGTTTGACTCGGCATGTGCCAAGGAATCAGAGGAAAAAATAATTTTCCTTCTAGACCTCACGAACCGTTATAAGTTATTAGCATAAACACGAGTGAAAATTTGGACAAGTGGTGGCGCTAGAGAGTTTGAGTTAGAGACTCCAAACTTGCTGTGGTTAATGTTGAGACTGTCCTCTATCAATGTGCCAAATTTCACAACTTTCCCGCAAGCGGTTCTATGGGCTGCCATAAACTCAAGAGCAGGAGGAGGAAGAATGATAAGAAAACCTTCGGCGCTTGGCTCCTAAAAAACCAATAGTCTAGTTTTTTGTGGGCGGAGTCTATCTAGTGGCAGAAAATGACAGTTTTAAGTAGCAGTCTATGGAAGCTATGGAATAAAAGAATAAAAAAGGTAATTTTGAGTTTATATTTCAAAATTCAGACTTTTTTTCTCGCAATTCCGTGATTATACCTCACAATTCTGGGGAAAAAAGAAAAAAAAAATCAACTCGTCATTCTCTTTTTCTTTTTTCTCCCCTCGGCTCAGAATCATGAGTTTATATCCCACACTTCTGGCTTTTTCCCCCTCAGAATGGACAAACTCGAAATTGAGTAAAATCGAGTTACAAATCCGAACTAGGACATATAAACTCGAATTTGCGTGAAAAAAGTCAGAATTGTGAGATAAAATAGGTCAATGTTATGTAAAACATTATAGGTTTAAATAGTAGGCTATTTCTTGCTGTAACTGTAGGGCTAATACAATATGTCCCTTATGAACTGCATATGTGAATATTGTTTAAATCAAATGTATGCTTTAAAAGTAGGGTAATCATAGCAGGTTTCATCCATAGTCTGTCCGTTTAAACGTCTGCGTTTAGCTTCAAATGGTGTCTTTGATGACCGTATTCTATAAAAATGATTTGCATTCTGATTCTGGCATCCAAAAGCTCAACAATACATTTTTTTGTCTTATTCCATGGATTTTACCCGTTTCCGTCCACTTGTTCCCAGTGTTGTTCTGCCACCACAATAGATGCAGCTGCAAGTGACGTAACTGTGATGTCTACTCCAAATTGATCTATAGTCCAGCCCTAGTGTTACTGTACCTTTGAGACTTCAGTGTATGCTGTGATTGTGAGTGACGGAGGTTCATGCAGAGAGGCTCACAGCGTCTGACGGTGTCTGTGCTCTCTCAGCGTTTAGGAATTCACTTTGACCATTACTCTGGAGAGGCGTTTCATCACCATCAAACCCAGAGTGTGCTGGACGAGCTGATGAGCCAAGGACTCTTAAAGACCACCGAGTACGACACCACCTCTCATTCTGACAGTAATAAAACCTGGAGACATCTGAATAGCAGAAAGCCTTTCCTGCACACCAAAAACACACAGGCCTAAATTTGAGATTTCTGTATTTGAATTGCATATAAAATTTCCATTCATTTGGGTTACACAGTTTTAACATAAACAGTCTAGTAAACCTGAAGGAATAGTTCACCCAAAAATGAAAACGTATTCACCCTCAGTCCATCTGAGATCAGGATGAGTTTGTTTCTTCATCAGATTTGTAGAAATGTAGCATTGCATCAGTGTCTCAGCAGTGGATGCTCTGCAGTGAATGGGTGCCGTCAGAATGAGAGTCCAAACACTGATAAAAACATCACAATAATCCACAAGTAATCCACAGCACTCCAGTCCATCAGTTAACATCTGGAGAAGACAAAAGCTGAAACAAATCCAGCATTAAGACGCTTTTAACTAAAATACATTGAGTCTATAATCCATAATAACTCTTCCTCCAGTGAAAAAGTGTTCTGGTGTGAATCAGGAGAGAAATCTGCACAGATCAAGCAGCGTTTAAACAGCTCTAAACACATATGCGGCTGGATTTTGATGCGAGAGACAACAGCAGATGCACTTTTCCACTGGATTGATTATAGACTCAAACATGCAGCTTGTCACTTCAAATTGTAATTTTTGTGTGAGCTATTCCTTCAAAGGGCATATTTGTCAGTCAGACATCATGAAATGAGATTTCTGCAGTCTAAAGATCATGGCATAGTTTGCTTGTGGTAACTGACGGTGATTGGTTGTTGCGCAGGAAGGGCACGGCTGTGGTGGATCTGTCTGGAGCGGGCGATATGTCGTCTTACGCCACACTGGTGCGCAGTGATGGGACGTCTCTGTACATCACCAGGTGTGTCTCGCACCTCTCTGAGCCGCACATGCGCACCGAGTTCACAGAGTCGTGACACAAGTCATTTCTGTTTGCTTTCAGAGACGTCGCAGCAGCACTGGACAGGAAGCAGAGGTTCGGGTTTGATGAGATGATCTATGTGGTAAGAATCAGGGATGCCACAATATTCAATATAATATTGAACCTTTCGGTACGACATCCGCGGTTCAATACACACTTGTGAATTTCTGTGCATTTGTTTTTTCTCTCTGAATTGGCTCTGTCTGTGTGTGCCTGTGAGTCCCCGCTTATACGCCGGCCGAACATCTTCCCTTGTAATGACTTTAATGAGAAGCGTTTCTAAACCTGTTGATCAACAAAACGCAACATCAGTCGAGTGTTTGAAGTATCATGAAATGAGATTTCTGCAGTCTAAAGATCATGGCATAGTTTGCTTGTGGTAACTGACGGTGATTGGTTGTTGCGCAGGAAGGGCACGGCTGTGGTGGATCTGTCTGGAGCGGGCGATATGTCGTCTTACGCCACACTGGTGCGCAGTGATGGGACGTCTCTGTACATCACCAGGTGTGTCTCGCACCTCTCTGAGCCGCACATGCGCACCGAGTTCACAGAGTCGTGACACAAGTCATTTCTGTTTGCTTTCAGAGACGTCGCAGCAGCACTGGACAGGAAGCAGAGGTTCGGGTTTGATGAGATGATCTATGTGGTAAGAATCAGGGATGCCACAATATTCAATATAATATTGAACCTTTCGGTACGACATCCGCGGTTCAATACACACTTGTGAATTTCTGTGCATTTGTTTTTTCTCTCTGAATTGGCTCTGTGTGTGCCTGTGAGTCCCCGCTTATACGCCGGCCGAACATCTTCCCTTGTAATGACTTTAATGAGAAGTTTCTAAACCTGTTGATCAACAAAACGCAACATCAGTCGAGTGTTTGAAGTAACTCCCTTTTGTGATCTGATGTGGCACAGAATGAGGCAGAAAATATATTCTATACTGTAATGAAGTGACATTAGTGATTTCCTGGAGCGTCATCAGTTCTGTTACTTCTGTGATGCATATGTGGAGTTTCTGCGCGAGGGCACCCTCCAGCTTCCAGTATGAATGAAACAGACATTACATGTGTTTATTACACTCAATAATGGCCAATCCATCCTATTTTGGGTAAAAATAGGAAAAATAATACTTCTCTCAAAAGAAATTTGAAGTAGACATTTTTTTGGTAATTGTTTTAAAAATTGCATTTTAAATCTAAAAAAAAACAAACACTGATGTGCCAAGCCATCAGAACTGAACCGAAAACCGTGGTTAAAAACCAAGGTATGTATTGAACCGTGGGCTAACTGTATTGTTGCATCCCTAGTAAGAATCGTCTGAAATCACTGCTAAACCACACGACTCTTTGACCTTCTGCATCAGCTCTGTCCTCCTTCCCTCTTTAAGACAGATAAGAGTCAGACCGTCCACTTCCAGCAGCTCTTTCACATCCTGCAAACCATGGGACACCAGTGGGCAGAGAGGTACACACACACACTCACACACACACATGACATGCGCACACACACACACACACACACACTCACAGACACACATGACATGCGCACACACGCACACACACATGACACTCACATACACACACACTCTCACACTCTCACACACACTACACACACACACACACACACATATACATATATATATACATATACACCCCCAAGCGCCCTGCATACAGACGTTGCTGTAAAGTCAACATGAAATCGAAATGGACTCTTAATTACATGACTTAAACTTACATTTCTGGTCATTGCAATGATTTTGGAAGTAACTGTGTTTAAAAACGCGTAAAAATAACATGTTAAAACAATTAGTGAATTTAACGCAGCACCCCGTCCAGACCTGTCAGTCATCTTACACTGATGCAGCGCCTGATGAACATGATGCAGGACAACTGACTGTGTGATGAAGTCTTTTGGAATGCAGTTTATATGAGCCTACAATTCAAGATATGAGGACAAAAATGACCCTCTTATATTTATATCATATGATATAGTTTAGCAATATCACACCTGCAAGAGTGCTGCTTTTCACCAAGATCTGCACGACTGTAAATCTGATACTGATTTAATACAACAGTTCAATAAAGGAGTTAATATTGTGTACATTTAAGTCACAATATTGTCTGTTTTTCGCAGCGGTGATTCACAGTTTTGATGAATCCACAGGTTTGAATGAATCAAGTGATTCAGTGACTCATTCATAATGAGTCACTTGCTTCGTTTCTGAATGAATCAGCTGTTTGAATGATTATTGAAGCTTTAAGCTCTCACTGCAGTTTTTATCCAAAATAAAAGCTTGATGGTTTAACCCAGACACTTATTGTTTTTATTAATATTTTGAATCAGTTTTTAGTTTTATATTTTCCATTTTTATGTCAATTTTATTTGAAGTTTTAGTCATTTTGTTGTGTGTTATAGTAAATTTCATGTCTACATATGGGTTATTAACTTTTATTTTTCAACTTAATTTTTATTCTTCTCTTTTTAGGAACAAACTTTTGTTGCAGGTCAACATAGTTCACAAAATATGAACAATAAACAAATGTATTTAACAAACCATATACAAAAGGCATCGACTTAGGGGGAAAAAAATAAGAAAAAAATACATTAATGTCACCATATTAAAAACAATTGACAAAAGTATATTAATAAATTGATACTTGAATCCACTGAAGGGGAGTTTATTAACTTTTAAAAGATCAAATGATTCATCCAAAGTTTTGGTCAGCCGAACCTCTTAGATGTAAAATATTTTCTTGAGGTTCCCCTGAGATAGTAATTTAATATTTCAACACATTCACATGATCACATTTCTCTAAGTCATGTTTATGGTTCTTCATAATGTTTAATGGCTACATGCGTGTAAAAAGATAAGATATTGCATCTTTTTTAGTAAGCGTTTCATTTGTAGTTAAGTAGTAGTGTAATTTTTATATTTGTTTTTGTCGTAAACTTATATGTAGGGCTGCACAATTTGGCCAAAAGATTATACTGTATATTATTTGTTCACATATTGTGATTGCACTTTGAACTGCGATATGATGTTTAATTTCATATGAAAATGTCTCTCGTTGCTGCTGCTGAGACTCAAAGACTGTTCTGCTAATGGAAATTAGCCTCTTTACAAGAACCAACACTGCAATTACAATACAAATATTGATGTTTTAAATGATTCACTATCAAACGCTTTTATTCTGGCAGATTGTGCTGCAAACTTCTGCACACAAAAATGTTGTGAATGATGCAAATGTGAATGTAAATGAAGTGACCCTTGTGTTCCCGAATGCACCTTAAACTCACAGCGCCGGCAGAAATGCAATCTCCTAAAATAATCTCTTCTCTGTTATCTTGACCTGCCTACGGCTAACGGACGTTGAGTGTTATTGGAAAGTAGGTCTTTTTGCCACAACCTCCGCATTATCAAAACACTGATCAATACAGATGTTTGATGTGTGAAATGAAGTACTTCTCTTGCTAGGTTAATTTGATGATATTGTTGGAAACTCTTGGGTATCTTCAGCAGGACACTTTATTGAGAACTTGCTGTGTGGCACTGCAGTCATCAAATGTCTGATTAAGGCAGGCATACATTGTATTTTATAGGCATTCATAGAAGGGTCTTAGAGATGTTGACACAGTACAAGAACACGAGAACAAAAGACATGTAAACATTCACATGTAGTTAACGCTTAGTAGGAAGATCAGAGACTGGCAGAACCCCTTCCCTGGAAACTGTATTGAACCTACTCCGTAAATAGATGCCATCATGTTCACATTAAATGCCCAATACAAAGTAGATCACCTTAGTTTTTCATATCATGTTACGTCAGGGTGTAGGATCAGCAGATCTTAAACGGATGCTTAAATTTGTAATCCCACAATATTTAATAGTTTATTGTGATATCAAATGCCATGGGATGTGTACCTTAATCAGGGCTCGACACTAAGGATGGCCCGGGGCCAGCGTAAAACACTCGGGACAGTAGATGGTTTTGCCACTGCTGTGTCCTCACGAAAGTTTATCATTTGCACGTGTTTTTAAAGCTTTGCCAATTTAAACATTCAGTCGATTTAAAAGCATTAGAAGTGAAAAGCACACAAAGTGCAAGACGATGCAAAGACAACTCCACTCAGCACTCGTGTTCTTGCACGTGTTTTTAAAGCTTTGCCAATTTAAACATTCAGTCGATTTAAAAGCATTTAGAAGAAGTGAAAAGCACACAAAGTGCAAGACGATGCAAAGACAACTCCACTCAGCACTCGTGTTCAGTTTCTCTTTCGCGTCTTCTTGCGCTTGAACGGACAAATACATACATATTAGACCCATAAATTGTGCTTAAAGTGACCGTGCCTAATTTACCAACTGCTGTCGGTGTCCTTAATGTTAATTAAGCTTAACAATGATTAATCTATATATTTAATATATACAGTGAAGAATATGTTCATTAGTTTTTTTTTAATCTAATGAAAATGAATAAATGATTGTAAACAAAGTAAACAAGAAAATAAATCGCAACACAGATGTACGGTTGCTCTCGTGAAGCTACACACAGACTGTCACTGAAACATCCTCAGGTCCTTCAATACATTCTCTTCTAGTTCACTTCACTAAAAACCATTTTGCAATGCATGCTGTCAATCGAATATAAAAAACGTAATTGCACATTTTTCTGTAATTAATCATGATTCATCGCATATTAACATATATTTATATTGCCATCATTTCACATTGAATCCCCAAATTAGTGTAGAAACAACATAAAGATGGTATATTTTAAATAAGTTTAATGGCACCTTTACTAAACCTGTTATTAATGAAGGCCAGTATCGTTGATACCAGTAATGCTACAGATGTCTCTAATAAATGCATTTCCCCCTCAATTTTATCCATTAATTATAGCCATTCAACATTACAGTATAATTTAAAACTATTATTTTTAACAATTAATAGGTATTGAAAAACATAAGTTTTAATTTAAGTGAACTTAAAACAGTCTTCAGATAAACTATAAACTGTATGTAGATGAATCTTTATTCAAGCTGCAGAAGTGAATCAGTGAGCAGAGCAGTGAGTGATTTCCATCAGTGACAGACTGCACTATGTTTGACTTTAAAAGCAGCGCTGTCTCTTTAAAACCTGACACAGATGATGCGGATCTGACCCACATCCGGTTTTCTCCCAACTCTTTACGCTTATTTAGGACTTAATAACTCATTTAAGACCGCGCTCCTATAAGACGAGATCACTCGCCTAAAATGGGCGTTTGAATTGTGTGTTTTTGTCCGTTGTCTGAAGTGGCTTTCTGTGCGTGTGCACGTGTCAGACGCCTGTGTTCACAGAGAGCTGCTTCACAGTGTGCGCGCCGGTACCGAATTAACTTCTCTTTTGCGTCTTATCATGCTTGATAGCATGTTCATATAGTCTACTATAACACTAGACAAAGGATACCAGGAAAAAATGGTTGCTGCATTAAATGTGTTAATATTAATCACACAATTAACAAGTTCATTATGACAGCCCTAGTAATTACATAATGTGTGTGTGTGTGTGTCAGGTGTGTTCATGTGGCGTTCGGGCTGGTGCAGGGCATGAGCACACGCCGCGGGGAGGTGGTGTTCCTGGAGGACGTGCTGGAGGAGGCTCGCAGCAGGATGCTCAACAACATGAGGCAGTCCAGCAGTGAGAGAAAATACTTTCTGATTACCCTAACCATAACTGATCATCCCTAACCAGAGTATGTGAGCGGAGCGGTGTGATTTTGACTGGAGCGAGGAGCGGATTTTTTAAAAGTCGGAGCGTCGTGGTTTTCACTCGCTCCAAGAGTGCTCCACCACCGCTCCATCACGAGTACAATTCATGCAAACAGCCCATAATATAACTGCATATTTAGCAGGAATTCACAGGTTAAACTATGACAGCCCTAGTAATTACATAATGTGTGTGTGTGTGTGTCAGGTGTGTTCATGTGGCGTTCGGGCTGGTGCAGGGCATGAGCACACGCCGCGGGGAGGTGGTGTTCCTGGAGGACGTGCTGGAGGAGGCTCGCAGCAGGATGCTCAACAACATGAGGCAGTCCAGCAGTGAGAGAAAATACTTTCTGATTACCCTAACCATAACTGATCATCCCTAACCAGAGTATGTGAGCGGAGCGGAGTGGGAGCGGTGTGATTTTGACTGGAGCGAGGAGCGGATTTTTTAAAAGTCGGAGCGTCGTGGTTTTCACTCGCTCCAAGAG
>NW_015626057.1:260030-263848 GCF_001515625.1 Sinocyclocheilus rhinocerous | reverse complement strand
AATCACAATAACAACAACTAATCTTACAGTGCTACTTCATCTGTATCCGATTTCGAATGAGCAGAAATCTATAAGAAATGCATCGATCCGTAGGTAAAATAACTGACGTTATTACAAGCTATTTAATGTACTGTTATTTTCATCACAAACAAAAGTTGCACTGAAAAGCAGCAATTATACCAAAAAAGCAGCACTTGCAGCAGCAGGAAATTGTTGACGCTCCACTCCGCTCACATACTCTGTCCCTAACCATAACCGATTACCCTAACCATAACCGATTACCCTAACCATAACCGATCACCCTAACCATAACTGATCACCCTAACCGTAACTGATCATCCCTAACCGTAACTGATCACCCTAACCATAACTGATCATCCTAACCGTAACTGATCATCCTAACCGTAACTGATCATCCCTAACCGTAACTGATCATCCCTAACCATAACTGATCATCAGCATCACAGCCTCATTCTAGAGATGCACACATTTACAGTTTCAGGCCAAAGTATGCTTCGGTTGTCACATGTACTCAAGGGCAGTGCGCGTGAAGCCCAAAGTATACTTGGTTTTTGTACGCATACACTAGCCAATTTTCTCTAGAAGTTATGACCAATAAAAATGTCTTTGTACTCTTTTAATCTAAAGTTGCGGCTCTCTCATAACCCTCTCACACAAGCGCTTGTCAATGCAGACCCACGCGTACGCGTAAAAACTGAAGTATACTTTGTCCTTGATGCAGATTTATTTTTGCACTAATCGGTTGTTCCTCAAGGTGGCAGCACTGGCCCAGGCCGCTGTTTCACAGTAAACTAAGAGACAGAACAACAACTAAACAGCAGAGACTGCAACAACAACAGACGGCCGCATTGACAAGTGCTTGTGTGAGAGGGTAATGAAAGAGCCCCAACTTTAGTTTAAAAGAGTACAAAGACATTTTTATCAGTCAAAACTTCTGATAAATAGCGCAGACACTGGACAAAGATTAAGCTGTCCTGAGCGCATGTGTCATTCGCCTGTGTTCGAGTACACCTCAAATGGACTATACGCGTTCAGCTGCACACATATGCTAGCATATGCCTACAAAAATAAAGTATACTCTGGGCTTTATACGCCGATGCTTTGGAACCGTTGCATGACGGCTGGGAATTTTTGTGGGTGCCACTCTACAAATAAAGACTGAATTAATTTGTGTATGTCTAATGGAGCCATTTCCAGGGTTTTCAGAAGCAAAAGTTGTCAGAGTTGGTGAACTTTTATAGTTGTGAATGGAAACTACCTCAAATATCATTTTGTGTTTCCATTTGATCCAATAGCAAAAGGAAAAAAATCCATGATAATGTTTATATGACTTTCCAAAAGAGGAAAATAAATATTAGAGCGATTACATGAGAAGAGAGAGAGAGATGTCAAATTTACTTCCTCAGCCGTTGTGTACGAAAAGTTTTCTGTAATTGTACGTTAAATTAAATAAATGTACATTTTTAATGTACAAAAAAGTTCGATTTATAATCGTGTCATAACAGTATGTGAAAAGGGTCCATTGCTAAAAGTATAACATTTGTTAAAACATCTTTATATTGCGTTACTTCTCTAGCTGCATGCCAAAAAAAAAAACCTTGCGTGACCAGTCAGACCATTCGGATTTGTCCTCTTGTTTTAATTAATTAATTAATCAATCAATCATAAAGTAAACTAACATGACAATAACACAAATGGAAAGGATAAACAGTAAAGACAATAAAATGTATTGAATCAGCTTCGTGAAAATGAAATCTTCCAAATGGAAACCAATGATCACAGCGCAGTCGCCTTCTGGCATCAGTGATTCGTTTTTGGATAACTGAGGCTCTTGTATGTTGTGTAGCTTCAAAAGAGCTGGAGGACCCGGAGCAGACCGCAGAGAGGGTTGGGATCAGTGCTTTAATCATACAGGTAGGGTAACTTGTAATCTGTAACCTATTACATTTCCAAAGTAACCTTCCCAACACTGGTCAGCGCTGGATCTCAGTGACGCTGCACACAGAGAGCTGTTTGTATCGGTATGGACACCGAGTTGTGTTTGTTTGAGGGCTTTAGGGTTTGCTTTATCTCCTCCGATGTGACACATGCTGTCACGCCACAGAGCTGCTCGATTCTGATTGGCTGACAGACGTTCTAATGCGTGCAGGAATTTTCCAGGAAAATGCACGGCTGTGAATTAGTTGCATTATAGTTCCGTATCGCTGCGCCAAATCATTTCAGTTACTTCCTTACAGGTCCTTACAGCTGACGACAGCAAATGAAACAAAACCCACTCACACTCATTAACAGGGATGCACATAAGTGGTACCAAAATAAAAAATGCGCTGGGTAAATAAATTCCGCTCATTTGCGCACTGACATGGCTGACAGCTGTTCATGCACAATCACTGTTTTAGATCCAGTAACTGTAAAGACTGTATAGAAATGGTTCCTAAACTTTTTGCGGCGTATATATATATATATATATATATATATATATACATACAAATATGCAAAAATGCAAAGATAAGCTACTTTTAAATCTGAAAGTAAACGCCAATAGGTGACCGTCTTAATGAGTGAGTCATTGAGTCGTTCATTCAAACGATTCGTTCAGACGCTGATTCATTCGAGAATGAAGAAAGTGCTTGTCTTTATGAATACACCGCTGAATCATTGACTGTGTGTTGCTCAGAGATGCGCGACTGTCCTGCTGTGATCTTTGTTTGGAGCTACTTTAACCAAATCAAGCAAAAACATTGACAGTAGTGTACTAAAATATAAGTCACTTAATATTAACTACTTGTTTGAACTCTTGTATAAAATCAGTGTCAAATTTACATTCGTGCTGGTTTTCAGGGAGAGCTGCACTCTCTTGGTCGTGACATTTTTACGCAGTATGTTTCTTCTGTGAGCAGTTGTTCTTGCCAGGTATGTGGTAACCGTTGTAGGCTATACAAGCTATTGTTTAAATAAAAGCCACCAGAATACAGGAAATGACAGTCACATTTATTTCTACTCCAGTAAAAAGAAACCTCTCTCTCTCTCTGATAATGGCATATAAAATGTTTTGGAATTTGCAACGGAGGCGTATGATGAGATGCATGAGTCCAGCACAAGATGGAAAGCTGAGAAATGTCTTGAGATGTGGTATAATGCGCTCCTCTTTACTACCGCAGTCGTGTTGTTTTTCTATGACTGTGGACGACTGAGATTGACCAGTGCTGTTTTTATGATTAATAACAATCATGTTTAAATCTATGATGACCAGCATGCAGTTTCTTGATACAATTATGAATAATCATGTCAACAATTTATTTTAACATTTAAGCAAAATAAATGTAAAATTACAATAATTATTAAAATTAAATAAATTATTATTACGGTTAGTCCATATATGTAGTAAGGTTTCACAAAATAAAACAGCAAATAAAGTGTAATGATATTAATAAAAACAGTATTCTTCCACCAAACAATGTAGTTCCTCAGAAACAGTTGTGGTTGCTACAAAGTGGTTGCCGAGCAACACACAAACGTAAACAAAGGTGTGTGTTACTTTGTAGAGTCATTTACAACAGCTTCGAACGCGGCTCAGCCAATCAGAATCAAGTACCGGAACTATCTGTTTTATAATTTGTGATTGAAGCATAGTGACGTGTGACACTCGTGTGCTGATGGTTTGCAGATATGATGAAGTGCTGCTTCAGTCGGCGAATGAGCTGCAGCCCCGACACCTGGTCATCTTCCTCATGACTCTCAGGTACAGACACGTGTCTCTCTCGCTCACAGCTGCAGATACTTGACGCTTCAGCAGG
>NW_015626057.1:238375-258375 GCF_001515625.1 Sinocyclocheilus rhinocerous | reverse complement strand
GGTGGAGAAAATGTGACTTTGTTTGTTAATCATTAAATAAAAGTCTTTTCCCTTTGTGTCTGCTCGCTTCCTGGTAAAGCGCACTTCATCACGTTTTATGTATTTACTGAGCATCTTTAAATGACTTGCGAATGAGGCCACACAGAGAGCGAGATGTGTCCGATAGAGAAGTGTGTTGTAGTGCTGCTAGCCTTCAGTATCAGCACTGGACGGCTTGGACCTGCGACAGTAGCTACATTTACATGCAGCCACATCATCCAGTAACAGATGGATCATTCAGACTGCAGAGCCTTCATGTGAACACCTCAGTCGCTCTGAATGAGCTCCATCTGAGTAAAGAGGGGCGGTGGAGATCACTTGGAGCCACCGAATCTGACGTTCTCTGGTGGATAGAAAGTAACTGCAGTGCTGTGATGTGGGTTTATGCACATATGTGACCCTGCAGCACAAAAGCAGTCTTAAGTCGCTGGGGTATATTTGTAGCAATAGCCAACAATACATTGTATGGGTCAAAATTATACATTTTTCTTTTATGCCAAAAATCATTAGGATATTAAGTAAAGATGATGTTCCATGAAGATATTTTGTAAATTTCCTACCGTAAATATATCAAAATGTAATTTTTGATTAGTAATATGCATTGCTAAGAACTTCATTTGGACAACTTTAAAGATGATTTTCTCAATATTTAGATTTTTTTGCACCCTCAGATTCCAGATTTTCAAATAGTTGTATCTCAGCCAAATATTGTCCTATCCTAACAAACCATTCATCAATGGAAAGATGATTTATTCAGCTTTCAGATTTGAAAAATTGATCCTTATGGTGGTTTTGTGCTCCAGGGTCACATATAATAGAGATAAGGAAGTTTTTGATCATTTTTCACGGCTCACCCGACAGCCTGTCATTGGGAAACACTGTGTTAGATATTAATGTAAACACAGATTGTAAGGGTGTGTTGTGTTCAGGACGCGCGGCAAAGGGAGTTGATGGGAGCGCTGTGTGCCATGGACAGAAACAGCCTGCGCTCCGAGATCCAGCAGCTCAGAGATCAGCTCCACACGCTCACAGCGGAGCAAACACAGCGCCACCATCAGGCACCCTCAGATTCCAGATTTTCAAATAGTTGTATCTCAGCCAAATATTGTCCTATCCTAACAAACCATACATCAATGGAAAGATGATTTATTCAGCTTTCAGATTTGAAAAATTGATCCTTATGATGGTTTTGTGCTCCAGGGTCACATATTATGAACCAGTCCGTGGACAAGATGTAACCTGAATATTTTCTACATATTTGAAGTTTTTGACATTTTTGGATTTTGAAATGTGGCATCAAGTCTGCTGTCAGCAGCTCCGGTCTTTCTCCATTTCTAAATGCATCAAATAAAGTTTTGTGTGGAATAAATGTAATGCACATGTAAACGGATATGTTTTTATATATGAAGAGGATTTGGATTGATTGGGACTGATTCATGTAAACAGACCCGCTGTAGTCCAGGACTAGCAGTGTGTCCGTGTCACGTTTAAACTCTGCCTCATAAATCCATACAGAGCCTGTCCCGGATCAAGAGGCGTCCCCTAAACACAGGATTCAACATTTGCTCTGTAATTAAAACGAGTCGGCTATCCAAACGCATAAGGCCGTTGCGTTCAGCTTGTGTCAATATTTAAGAACGCTTGAACAAACAACATTGGCGATCTAAACCCAAACCTGTCTGAAGTGCACATGTACATTCTAGGGCTGTCAAAAAACTACATTCGAATTTTGTACTTAAATATGATCAAAATTCGAATTATATTCTAATTTAAAATGCATAATTTCATTTAGAGTGAAGAATAGCTTTTGGCTTCTCTCCTGAGGCCACAAGAGGGCGCATCGAGCAAAATATTACTAATGCACGTACTCAAAACATAAGAAAACAGACTATCTGTGAAAAAAGTGCATAATTTTTATAAACCAATTATAATTAAGTTGCTTAAACAACTATAAACAAAACAGCATCATGTGTGTATGCATAGTTTAATACAAAGGGAGGAAAGCCAATCACACGGAGTACATTTTTCATTTAAAAACACGAGTTGCAGTGGGATGGAGAAAAACCCTGCCATAAAGTCTCAATATATGTTTTTTTTTCAAAGTTAAACTTGCATTAATTTTACATGGCTTTCTAAAACATGTGGCTCTCTTGTGCGAGACGCGAGTGCAACAGTGATAGATGTCCCTCTAGAAAATGTGATTGATATGTGTTCTGTGTGAACGGCTTGGTTTCAGTTTTGACGTAAACATGATCTTCTCCGCATTGATGTTCTCTTTTCCTAAAATTCAAATCGAATGTGGATTTTTATTTTAAATTTGACAAATATTCGAAATTAGATTTTTTTTTTTTGACAGCCCTAGTACATTCAGTGTAGTGTTGTGGCATCAGTGTATCTGCATCAAGACCTATAAATGAAATTATACAGAGAGAGAAAAACAACATAAAACCAAAGTGTTCCAGTCCTTCCCACAGCCCACTGCCACCCTCCTTCACTCCAAACACCGGTCCTCGCTCCTGCTGTAGTGTAGTCCGTTCATGTCCAGCAGCAGATGCGTCGCGTCAGACTGCGATGAGTTTCTGTGTGTCCTCTCCATCTGTGCTGGGCTTCTGCACTCTGCTGGTGTCTTGTTTGGGCAGTCCGTACAGGTAGATGGACACACACACCAGCAGCGCTCCGCCGAGGAACGTCGCCGCTGCAAAGAGCAAAGAGCGAGTGAGCACGACACGCTGCTCCTCTATAACACTTCATCGCGAGGCCCTGCCTCTCGACATGAACTAACCATGCAAAATACTTATGAAGCATCCTAACTGTTACATTCAAAAGTTGTATCTGTCAATATTAAGGCAAGACAGAACAGGCAAAAGCATGTTTTTTGGTCTATTTTGCAAGTGGAAAGAAAACATCTGAAACACACGATTGCAAGCGTTTACATGATTTGTCTTGCTTAGTTGGGGACATTTGACTGATTGCACAGACACTATTGGACGAGAGCTGAATTGTATCACTGAATCATCAATGAACTGACTTTAGCTGGAAAATGACTCTCTGTTGTTGTCTTGCATCACTAACAAACTATTTTCATCTATTTGCATCTGTAGAGTTCAGTTTCAATCCATATCTTTAAAGGCGGTGAGTTTGTTTCTCCAATTCGGAAACACTTACGCACGGCAAACTTTTCCTCTCTATATTCTGAAGGCTTTTACTGAGAAGCGTGTTCGTATTTCATTCACACTGATTTGTACATTTTATTCCTGAAAACATGGTGAAAATGTGTTTGTTTTCTATCTGTTGACAGTATTTTCTGGTTTATGGAGTGATAAAAAGAGAAATCCCCTCTGGAAAAACCTTTAATGTGTCAACAAAATCAAACAGGAATTATGAACCTGGCTTTATCCAGTGTTCAGATTTATGTTCGGGAAATATATGCAAATGAGTGTATATTAAATGAGATAATATCTCATTTGCATATGTAAACATTAATCAGCTGGGGAAGTCTGGAGATGTCTGTCTATCAGTAACATGTTTCCTCTTCAGCTGTGCTGTCTTGCCTTAAAGAACTCCAGCTAACATGCACTTATTGACCTTATTGTAATGTAAACTCATTCAGCCATGTGGAGGAAACCAGATTAACTATCATGATGAGCTGCAGATGAATCATCAGATGCACATCATCTGTGTTTGGAAGGTTTGTGGCTCAGTTCTTACAGGGATCAAACATTTCTGTATACTACAGTGCTGCTTGAAAGTCTGTGAACCCTACAGAATTTTCTATATTTCTGCATAAATATGACCCAAGAGATCATCAGATTTTCACACAAGTCCTGAAAGCAGACAAAGAGAATCCAATCAAACAAATGAGACAAAAATACATACTTTGTACACCGTTACCCTCCCAAGAAGCGGTCGACCGACAAAGATCACTCCAAAAGCAAGACGTGTAATAGTCCACGAGGTTGCAAAGAAACCCAGGGTAACTTCTGAGCAACTAAAGGCCTTTCTCACATTGGCTGATGTTAATGTTTATGAGTCCACCATCAGGAGAACACTGAGCAACCATGGTGTGCATGGCAGAGTCGCAAGAAGAAAGCCACTGCTCTCCAAAAAGAGCATCACTGGCCATCTGCAGTTTGCTAAAGATCATGTGGACAAGCCAGAGAACTATTGCAGAAATGTTTTGTGGATGGATGAGACCAAAATAGAACTTTTTGGGTTCAAATAAGAAGCATTGTGTTTGGAGAAAGAAAACACTGCATTCCAGCGTAAAGCCGCGGTCACACTAGACTTTTCGTTCCATTGACTTAATAATAATAATTTTAATTTATATAGCGCCTTTCCAACACCCAAGGTCACTTTACAAGTCAGGTTTAAGGAACATAAACAAATTAACATCAATACCAGAAGACAGAACACATACCAAGAGCCGAGAGTAATATACAGAGACCACTTACAAAGTTAGATTAGAGATACAGAGAGAACGTAGGTAAACATCCATAACAGGGTTCAAATTACAGACTGAAAACTGAAGAGAAATACTCAAGAGAAAAATGTGTTTTTAAGAGGTTTTTGAAGGAGAGAAGGGAGGAGGCTTGACGGATGTTTTGGGGAAGAGCATTCCACAATCTGGGAGCCACAACACTGAAAGCTCTAGATCCCATAGTCACCAGACGAAACTTAGGGGTCACTAACAATCCCTCACTAGAAGATCGTAAGCGGGCAGGAACATAAGGCAGGAGTAATTCAGATAAATATGTAGGACCGAGGTTATGGAGAGCTTTATAAGTGAGAATTAGTATCTTGTAGTTTATGCGCAAGGAAACCGGAAGCCAATGAAGGTGATGTGATCGCTCTTTCTTGTGTGGGTAATCAAGCGAGCTGAGATATTACGTAGGTGGAAAAAAGCTGTCTTTACTACTTTACCAATGTGATCATTGAATGAAAGAGTGGAATCAATGAGAACACCAAGATTGCGAACTTTAATGGAGGGCATAATCAGATCACCATCGAGATCCATCAGTTGGCCAGAGAGCTTAGATACAACAGCTTTAGAGCCAATCAGAATTACGGATTTATCAGAGTTAAATTTAAGGTAATTTGCCTCCAGCCAAAGCTTGAGTTCCTTGATGCAATTTGTTAATGCTGGCGGAGGAAACACTGAGGTGGAAGGTGGGCTAAAATAAATTTGAATGTCATCTGCGTAACAGTGGAAGTTAAACCCATAGCGTTTGATTATTTGTCCAATTGGTAGCATATAAATTATAAAGAGGAGAGGGCCCAAAACAGAACCTTGAGGTACACCAGAACTGATGGATTTGGTAGATGATTTGTGTTTCTGGTATATAACAAATTGTTATATTTAATTGTTATAATTAACTTCCATTCATACACATGTGAATGAGTCAGACCAGAAACGCAAGCCCGGGCGAAGATATTTCGCTGCATAGCAAAGTTCAAATTTGGTGAAATCTGACCTGCGAATTCGCGTCACGTGAATGCATGAGACCAACAGAAGATCAAAACGTCACAAAGTGACCTCTCGGTACAGAAATGGAGGAAATGCTAATTTTAGTAGTCACATCATCCTGTTTTATACAAAACAACTTTAAAAGATTACAAAAATCACATAAAAAGAGAAGCGGCTTGGTTTGCGATGGCAAAGGAAACAGGAGCGGATGGTACGTTTGAACAGTGAAACGTGTAATTTTATGTGATTTTTCTATTACATGAGATTTGTATGTGTGCGTGTACTTGAGTCCAGTCTGTGCTGGAACGCTACTGTCAATCAAACTATCGTGGGAGGGGCCTGTCTGTGTGACGTCATTCAGACAGGCATCTAAGATCGGCTCGATTTGAGAAATGGGAAAACATTTAACCAGATTTTTAAAAAAACACGGGGTGGATTTTTATCATTATAGGGTGGTTGTGTACACACACTGCCAACACACATTTCAGTTCAAACAACTTGTAAAAGTGCATGTAGCATCCTATGACCCCTTTAACTATACTTGTGACTGATTGTTGTCACTTAAATAGAAAAGAATTATGACTAGTGAGATTATTTTGGCGCATGATGTCACATCCTGCTCCCGCCCCTTTTCACAGCACCGTCCGAACAAATTTCGCATGCTCAAAGTCTACTGACCATGGCTTAAGAAACTCGTCCCATCTGTGAAACATGGTGGTGGTAGTATCGTTTGTTTTGCTGCATCTGGACCAGGACGGCTTACCATCATTGATGGAACAATGAATTCTGAATTATACCAGCAAATTCTGAAGGAAAATTTCAGGACATCGGTCCGAGAACTGAGTCTCAAGAGAAGGTAGGTCATGCAGCAAGACAACGACCCCAAGCACACAAGTCCTTCTACCGAAGAATGGTTAAAGAAGAACAAAGTTAATGCTTCAGAATGGCCGGGTCATAGTCTGGATCTTACTCCAGTTGAAATGTTGTGGAAGGAGCTGAAGCAAGCAGTTCATAGGAGGAAACCCACCAACATCACAGAGTTGAAGCGGTTCTGTACTGAGGAATGGGCTGAAATTCCTGATCAGCAGTTACAAGAAACATTTAGCTGCAGTTATTCCTGCAAAAGGGGGTCAGGCCAGATACTGAAACAAGAGTTCACACACTTTTGCCACTCACAGGCAAGTAACACTGGACCATTTTTTCTGGATCAAGTGTATATTTTTGTCTCATTTGTTTGATTGGGTTCTCATTGTCTACTTTCAGGACTTGTGTGAAAATCTGATGATGTTTTGGGTCATATTTGTGACCCTGGACCACAAAAGCAGTCATAAGAAGCACGGGTATTTGCAGCAATAGCCAAAAATACATTGTATGGGTCAAAATTATAGATTTTTCTTTTATGCCAAAAATCATTAGGATATTAAGTAAAGATCATGTTCCATGAAGATATTTTGTAAATTTCCTACCGTAAATATATCAAAACTTAATTTTTGATTAGTAATATGCATTGCTAAGAACTTAATTTGGACAACTTTAAAGATGATTTTCTCAATATTTAGATTTTTTTGCACCCTCAGATTCCAGATTTTCAAATAGTTGTATCTCAGCCAAATATTGTCCGATCCTAACAAACCATACACCAATGGAAAGCTTGTTTATTCAGCTTCCAGACTGGTTTTGTGCTCCAGGGTCACATTTATGCAGAAATATAGAAAACTGTGAAGGGTTCACAGATTTTCAAGCAGCACTGTATATACGCCAGCAGACCAGCTGCCGCCTGAACAGAAGATGACATGACTGAACGATGCTCTCACTGATCTGCAGGCCGAAGAGAACGACGGACGCCACGGTGGACAGGACGATGGCAGCAGCCGCAGAGAAGCCCTTCATGATGTTATCGGTGTATTTCACCACCACAGACGTGTACATTCCTCCCACGCTGGCCAAAACTGCAGGCAGAAAGCAGAGAGAGAAACCCGTCAAACCGCTTCATTGGCATTCAGGAGCTTTGCGTTTACAATGAGAGGTGTGACGCCCGCTGGGGTCTGTTTAAATGGACAGGACGTTCCTGTTCAGTGAGCCGTATCCTCCAAACGTACACGACTTCACAGTGGAAATAAAGGTCATGCAGACGTTACTCACAGATGACTAAGCAGACCCACGGCGTGTATCCGTAGAAGAAGCCTTTCTCCAAGACTTGAGCACCGTCTGTCATGAAGACACCTATGAGGGTCACCACGATTCCTGACAGGTACATCTGGATATTTCGCACCCACAGAGACGTGTCCGAACTCTTCAGCACCTTCTCGAAGTACACACCTGATCCAAAACAGAGAGTCACTAACGCTCCGTATGAGAAACCACCAAAAACATGACTGAACATATGGTACCTGCAAACCCAGAGCAGAGCACCGCCACTGCGATCGCCATGAAGCCCAGGAACGGGTTCTGCTCCACCTGAAGCACAGCGAGACGTCCTCATTTCAGCCACAGATCAAACACTTTAGGACAGCCGACATTATACATCGACACTACTGGTCAAAATTAAGATGCTTTAGAAACAAGTCTCTTCTCCTCACCAAGGCTGCATTGACTTGATCAAAAATACAGTAAAAACAATAATACTGTGAAATATTATTAGGGCCCAAGCCCCTAGGGGGCTTTTAGGGGGATAATGGGAGGGGGGGCCCCATGGCACACCATTTGACCTACAGTCACCAAAATTCATACACATGTAGATCTCATCAGCCCCAACAACTTTCGCACTGCATGTCATAGGCTCCGCCCAACAGGAAGTCAGCTATTCAGGGTTTTGTGAAAAATGCATGCTGCGGAATTTGATATACTCATCCTAGGGTTTTCATCCGATCGCCACCAAACTCAGACAACATGATCTCAAGATACTTGGGATGTTAAATTGTGAAGGGATTTTTGATAACTCGAACGGTTTAGCCGTGGCGAGGTGACAAAATTATGGCAAAAAAGGGAAACATGAAGTGTTATAATTTCAGCATACAGTATTCAGTCTGATTTTGATCAAACTTCAGCACTTTCGTTGTATGAGGCCAATCACATAGATGTGGCTATTAGGAGTCAAAGTTATAGTGCCACCAACTGGCAGCAGGAAGTGTGTCATTTTCAAAATGCTTTGAAATCAGACTATACTTTTTCTTAATTTACTTCAAACTCATGAGAATAATGTCAAGACATGGCCGATGTAAAACTGTGAAGGGATTCTTGATATCTTACATACTGTTGCCATGGCAATGCGTCAAACTTTAATATTCTTTTGCAGTGTTTTTGAGGCACTTAACATGCTTAGAGTTTCATGAAAATCGACACACATCGGCATTAATGATCAGCGGTGCACATAAGTTTTTCAGTCTGGTTCTCATGGGAGCACCTGGAGATTTAGTTTGGTGCTCACACTGCACATAGCATGACTCATTAAATATAACTATAAATATAACTATCCTTTTAGTTATTTCGTTTTTTATTTTAAAATTAAAATAAACAAAATAATAAAAAGTGTGATAACACTATATTTTAAAATAAAAAATTAGTACTAAATAAAAATACAATTATTTTATATTACACTTAAAAAAATACAATGCTAATATATATATATTTTTTCATTTTTTCCTTAATATTTATTTATTTAATTAAATTTAATTTTTTTAATATGAATTTTCAACATTTTCAAACCTAAAATCAGCAAGCTTTTATTTTGGTGGGTTGTTGTCACCAAAATAACTTGCTCGTCAGTGAATGCCACAGCTGCTTGCGCTGAAACCAGCAGTGCGTAGCCTGGATTTATGCTAATGATAGTTAGACACTGGCAAAAGCTCAGAAATGAGTGTGGAGCAGGCGCTCTATAGCGCCACCTTTTGACTAAAGTGGGGGTGGGGTAGTTTTAGCTACAGACACCAAACTCTGTACATATATTGCTCTCATCAAGCCGGACAACTTTCTAATGTACAGTCATTAGCTACGACCAACATTAAGTCGGCTATTTTGGTTTGAATGTGGATTTTTGGAAAATTCAGGCTGTGCGTTATTGGATCATGTGACGCTGAAGACTGGGGTAAAATTCAGCTTTGATCACAGCAATATATTACTTTATTTCACTGTATTTTTGATCAAATAAAAGCAGCCTTGGTGAGCAGAAGAGACTTCTTTCAAAAACATTAAAAAACTTTATTCTAAACTTTTGACTGGTAGTATATAACACTCTTGAGGCTCCAATCTAGACGCTACTGATTTCAAGCAGTCAATAAATCAGCTCATATGTGGCGAGTGTTGATCGTACCTGGACTTTGGTGGACTGCGGCGGCGTCCACTGCACCAGTGTGACTCCTCCACACAGCATGAAGACTGAAAACCACTGCAGGCGGCTCAGAGAGCGGCCGAGCATCAGCACCGTACACAGGGCTGTACAGGGGATCTTCAGCTGATACGTCACCTGACACACAAACAGCGTCAGTCTGCAGCATTTGCTTGCTTTTCTTCCTTTGACTGGCAAGGAAAACTCACCTTTCCCCCATTCTCAATGAGGTAAAGCCAGAAGAAAGGATTTATTCAAATGTAAAATGTGTTTGTCAACATGAAATGCTATTCTCCCATAACCTGACACATTTCTGAGTCAAACAAGATATTCAATGAGAAAAACAGGTAGGGCGAGATTCCATATGACTGACAGATGTGTGACAAATACGACATTTACGACGTGACCTGAAAAGCAAAGTCACTTCAGAGTGTACTGATGAAAGGTTTTGAAGACCAACAATATCAACACGATGAACGATATCGAGGGAATCACTTTTCCAGCTGGTTGATTCAGCTTGTTATTTGCCTAATAAATTTGTTAAGCACTGTGTATAGCTACATAGTTTGTGAGGACATATGTTCAGCAATTCTTTTTAATAGTTAACTTTTAACTATTTTTGAATTATTCGGTTCATCAGTCATCAAAGCTCGGTGAATATTGGTCATAGACACAGAGATTTACTTAAAATTTCACCAAGCTGATTACTCACTAAAAACTCCCATAGATCATGTTTTCAGGCCATTTCAAGGCTTATTTTGACAAAGTGGTTATATCGAAGTGTGTGAGTTGTTTACTTACTTTTTTAAAAGTCTTCCCATTAATGCCATTATATTGTTCATTCAGACTAATTTGCGATCGCGCATGAACACAAGAGGCGGGTTTTATCGCATGAACCAGTCATATCCAATCATATCGCGATGGAGGCATTGCCTCCTCACACGCGACTTTCCCCCATTCATTCTCAATTACCCCCCACCAAACACTTTAGTTGGTCTGTTAAAACTCAATGGGCTCAGGGGAGGCGAGAGAGATGTGGACTCCTGCTGGTTACAAAACGAGTGATTTATAAACTTTTCTATGTCATACTTTGTAATATTTGGATTGTTTTATTTTTGTACTATGATTTTGAGGAGACACTGCCTCCCTTGCCTCCTCGGAGGAAACTGCCCTGATATATATACATAGGCCATGGCTAGACAGGCGTTTGAGAACGCATCGCTTGTCTTACTGGAGAAATTGTATTTACGCGATCCGCCTATGCTACATGATGCCATGAAACTCATAAAGGATGAAAAAGACATTCATTGCACTGGTTTAGAAACTGATTGTACGATTGTCAGGGAATATCAATCTGTTCCTCACATGAATCTATCAGGTAATGGCAGATTTACAGCACACGTCGTTCAGACTGCTGTCTTTATACTGGGTAACTACAAACTGTTGTTACAGCGAGAGCTGCATGAAAGTTCTTCCTAAATGTCTAATTTTGTGTTCAACTGAAACAGTTTTGAACGACAGCAAGGACATGATGACAGACTTTGTATTTCTGGAAGCACGGAGGTCATTGTGTTCATAATACCTGGTAGACAGCGGCATCCAGGTTGCTTAAGGCCACGAAGGCCATGTTGTTCTGGATGGCGTAGACGACCGACGGCACGCTCAGCTTCAGCAGCTCCTTGGGACTCTTGAAAATGTGGCTGACCACTGCGCTTCTGAACCGGCCCAAGTCTCCCGTCTCCCTGCGTCACACAGCATCACAGCAGACGTGAGGAGGACAAAGCACACTCACCGCACTTTACTCTGACAGACAGACAGAGACACAGACACACACACAGTATGCAGTATGGAGTACCTCAAGGCTCAGTACTAGGGCCGTTACTTTTCACGCTTTACATGTTACCCTTAGAGGTGTTAATTATCGGACCTAAAACCTCTGCATATAATAACCTAGAACACTCTCTAACACTTGATGTCTGCTCTGTTAATTCCTTGTCATTAGTTAGGAACCTAGGTGTGCTATTTGATTGCAATCTTTCCTTCCAAAGCCACGTTTCACACACACACTCTCTATCTCTCTCTCTCTCACACACACACACACACACACACACACACCTGACCAGCATCCCCAGGCTCAGCAGCAGCTTGATGAGCTCCGTCAGGCACACGGCGGTGGTGGAGAAGTACAGGTCCGAGGACACGGTCCTGGTGTATCTGAGAGCCACCGTGTATGCGGCAGCGATCAGGGTCATGACAGCCAGGCAGTAGATCTTGAAGATCACACTCACGGACTCTGAGACACAACAACACCAACATCACTGCACTGATCCGTCACTTACATTCACGATCAGTCAAGAGCTTCATGAGCAAACCAATCCGTCACGTGAAGTACCAGCAGCACGATATTATTAGTTGTTTTGATTTGTGTCCTACAGTACCGCTCACTTACCGCTCGCCATGATTGATCTCTGTCGGTTAATCAGTGTTGATAGTAATCGATCTTCTGTCTTCTGATCAGGACGTCTGTCTGCATTTCTGTTTCCAACACGACTGAAGACGAGCGCAAGCTAGCGTCAGGAGCGACACACAGGCACTTCCGGCTGCACACGCACACACCGGCGACATTTCAAAATAAAAGTCTGCTTGTTTATAGCCCGATGTTTCAACAGTACCTCAATTAATAAATCTACATTATTTATACCGGCAGTGATAACTCTCATTTTTATGATACAGTTAAAATGCAATTTTATATTATTTATTCAATTTCCCCAATTATTAACCATATTTAGTGTTTTAAATTCGCTTTAGTAGTGTTTTCACAAGTAGTACTGCCACTTCAAATAAATAAATATAAAAATAAAAAAAACTACTCGCACATAATATTAATGAAATACAGCCACTTACGTGTACTTAAAGAGAGAAACTTTCATGACTATGAACACACTTAAATAAGTGTGCACAAATGTCACATTCAGTTTTACTTTAAAGTACATTTTAAATCATTAGGTTTTACTTTTGTCGTGCTTCACAGAGGTACATACTAATAACATACTAAAGCACATGTAAAGAACTTAATTTTATACCATAGTGTGTTATTTGATATGGCAATATATTTGAAAAGGCAACTTTATCATTACAGATGTGTCAATACTACATGCCATACATTTCAATTTCAATGACATTAATTCATTAATAAAGTATTTTTAATAAAGTATTTAGTTCAGCATAAATGCTTGTCAGTACAATCAGCAGCAACACTTTAACCACATTTCAAAGACAATAGAAGTAATAATGAAAAAGATGTCCTGAAGTCTTACTTAAGTGGGTTAAAAACAATCTAAAGTTCATCTAACTGCATTTAATATACATTTTTATTTTAACTTAAACTATAATATATTTAATTGCAATTTATATGCAAAAAAGGTCTGGTGTGCAGTCAGACAAACAGACACTTACACATGCAATGTCACTTCAAAATAAACGTATTTTTATTCATGCCAATGCATAAAAAAAATATATTTTTTATCAAAATTAAAATGATCCTGTTTTTTATAATGCAAATAAAATAAGTCATTTATGATATAAAAGTTATTTATACAAATAAAAGTCATATATATATATATATATATATATATATAGGTTACTTTATTTTAAGGTGTCCTTGTTACAGTGTAATTATACATATAAGTACTGAGTAATATTAATTAACTACATGCACTTACTATATGGTTAGGGTTAGGTTTTGGGTTTGGCTTAGGGTTACTTGCATGTAATTATGCATAATTAATTGTTATTATAATAGTAAGTACATGCAACATGTGTAACAAGGACACCTTAAAATAAAGTGTTACCTATAGGCCTATATACACACATATATATATATTGTAATAAAAGCTCTTTAAAAGTATGCTAAGGTTATTCCTTTTTCACAAGGGTGAAATTCTTTCAACCTGATCTTATGCTTTCGTTATAGTTTTTAATCAGTTTTATAGAATCTACATCGGCTGGATTACATGTAATTTCCTAAGAAAAGTATTCTTATTCATGCAAATGAATAAGGAAAACTATTATTTCTCAAAATAAAAATGATCCTCCATTACTACTAATTAAGTCATTTATTATACCATTAGGCAACCCAAATCAGATGAATCTCTTTTTTCCACTCATGCAATTATACCACCATAAACACAAAAGAATAAAGCAGTTTCACAAACAAGAGTTTTTGATAGATTTGTATTGTTCTCTTCGCATATACCGACTGGAAGTGAAGCAAGCGCTGGTGTTTTGGGGGAGTCTGAAAGCAGAGGTAAAGCTGGACATCAAGCGGGCTCATGCGTCTGGTGTCGGTGAGCTCTGAGCTGATGGTCCCTGAGGTGCTCAGGCCGGGAGAAGCTCCTCTCACACTGCACACAGCCGTAGGGTTTCTCGCCGGTGTGTGTGCGCATGTGTCTGCGCAGCTGGCCGCTCCTCCTGAAGCTCCTCTCGCACTGACAGCAGTGGTGGTGCTTCTCTGCCGTGTGTACGAGTGCGTGCCGCTGCAGCTCCTCTGTGCTCTTGAAGCTCTTCTCGCACTGAGCACAGTGATGGGGCTTTTCTCCAGTGTGGATCCTCCAGTGGACTTCAAGTCTCCCCGGTCTGAAGAAGCCCTTGCCGCACTGCGAGCAGCGGTGGGGTCTCTGGCTGGAGTGTTTCTGTGCGTGCTCGGACAGGTTCTCCTGAGACGTGAAGCACATGTGGCAGTGTGAGCAGCGGTAGGGCTTGTCTCCGGTGTGTATGTGCATGTGTCGTCTGAAGCGCGCTCTCACGCTGAAGCTCTTCCCACACTCAGAGCAATAATGAAGCTTGTGTGCTGAACTCTTTCCCAGTGTTGCTCCTCTTGTCTTTTCCACTTCTTCATCTTCATGAATCATGGTGAGAACTTCTACAAGTACAATGTAAATGTTTTATTGCTGATAAATGTTAAAAAGTACATATGTGACCCTGGACCACAAAACCAGTCATAAGGGTCAATAAAGATATACTGTATGATCATTTGTAAACATTGGAAGCAAACAGCAAACGTATTTCCCCTAGTGGAAACATTCGGTACTGCGGCCAAACAAAATTCTCATTTTTTTTGTGATATCAACCTCAAATTTGGAACACAACGTTGTTAGATTTATGGCTTTGATTTTCTAGCAGGTTTAGAGTAAAACATGTTTTAGAAAATAAGTACTTCATATATGTGACCGTGGAGCACAAAACCAGTCATAAGGGTCGATTCTTTTCTGGAATATGAATACATAATCTTTCCATTGATGTATGGTTTGTTAGGATAGGACAATATTTGGCTGAGATGCAATTATTTGAAAATCTGGAATCTGAGGGTGCTAAAAAATCTAAATATTGAGAAAATCATCTTTAAAGTTGTTCAAATTAAGTTCTTAGCAATGCATATTACTAATCAAAAATTAAGTTTTGATATATTTATGGTATGGAATTTACAAAATATCTTCATGGAACATGATCTTTACTTAATATCCTAATGATTTTTGGCATAAAAGAAAAATGTATAATTTTAACCCATACAATGTATTGTTGGCTATTGCTACAAATATACCCCAGCGACTTCAGACTGCTTTTGTGCTGCAGGGTCACATATTATGAACAAATGGTACACTAAATAAACTCACTTTAGTTTATACTCATCTGGTTATACTGAGCGAGCAACATGAGTTCCAGAATCCAGTTGAGAACAGACATTAGTCCAGGTCTGATCCGTCACTTACCTTCAGATTTCACTCCACATGGCTCGGTTATATCTTCATATTCCTCCTTTGGTTGCATCATTTTATGAACTGCTTCAAATGGAAACACAAGAGCATTCAGAACACAAGCTACTAAATCATATGAATACTGGCATCATAAACGGCTTCACTCTTAACTTGATTTTCTCTTCATTTAATCAAAAAATGACAACGCAGTCACTCACCAAACATAAACCCTAATATTTCTGAAAGAAGTCTCTTCTGCTCACCAAGACTGCATTATTTAGATTAAAAATACAGTAAAAACAGTAAAATTGTGAAATATTATTATAATGTAAAACAGCTGTTTTCTATGTGAATATCTGTTAAACTGTAATTTATTTCTGTGATGCGCAGCTGTATTTTCAGCATCATTACTCCAGTCTTCAGTGTCACATGATCTTCAGAAATCATAATAATATGCTGATTTGCTGCTCAAGAAACATTTCTGATTATTATCAATGTTGAAAACAGTTGTGCTGCACAATATTTTTGTGGAAACTGTGACGCATTTTATTTTTCAGGATTCACAGATGAACAGAAAGTTCAAAAGAACAGCATTTATTTGAAATAGAAATCTTTTGTAACTTTATAAATGTCTTTACTGTCACTTTTGATTACTTGAATGCATCCTTGAATAAAAGTATTAGTAAAGTAAAAGTAAAAAAATATTCTGAGCAGTATTGTTGACGCTAAAGATGAACAGAAACACTAATATCTAGAAAAGAAACATTACTGCTGTGTCTTGACATGAAGACGTAACATAAGGGTGCATTTACACAACAATTGTACTAAAAAATGGTTTTTCCATTGTTCTTGAAAAGTTTTGCATTTTTGTGTATGACAGCGTTGTCAAATCGATCACCGTTCACACAGATCAGCGAAAACGACTAAAAGCGTTGTATTATTCATGCTAGGCCAGTAGTAAGCGATGTCACAATGTTTAGGCCCCGCCCACGGCCGCTGACTGGCCCCGCCCTGAGTGAGCCATGTTTATCTTCACGCTAGAGCATTTAAAAACAGCATTCAAGTTAGAAATGTCTTCTTACTAAAGCTATAGAAGTTATTCGGTCAAGAGCAGTGAGTGATTTTCTGTTTTTATTTATTGTTTGGCTCATATTAGCAGCGTAGACAGCAGTAGGTACTGTATATTACACTTCTGCCACACAGATCTAATATAGACATGCGATTTCGTTCCCAGCTGTTTACCTTCACAGACATAACCCACTGTGTTTATGTAACTCATGCGTTTTTAACAAACTTTTGTGTATTTGAAAGTTTAAGCGCAATAAGACATGAAAGAGAGCTTAGTTTAGTGCTCATGCCGTGTGACATACAGCCGCTTTCTGTGCGCTCAGAAAACACTTTATCAGAAGTTTAAACTGATATGGCTGTAAAACGCATGATTTCAGCACGATAGAAACGATAATCAAAACCAAGCAGATGTTTTTTGGCAGAGCATCTGAGGTGTGATCTGTAAAGGCTCCGCCCTATTCTGGAAAAGGGGGCGGGGAGAAGCAGCTCATTTGCATTTAAAGAGACAGGCACGAAAACAGCGTGTTTCTGCTTCCACTCAAAATAGGCATTTTCCAAATGATATAATAAATGATCTGTGGAGTATTTTGAGCTGAAACTTCACAGACACACTCTGGGGACACCGGAGACTTATTACATATTGTAGAAAGGGACATAATCGGTGCCCTATAAAGGATTAGTTTACTTCCAGAATAAAAATGTCCTAATAATTTACTCACCCCTCTGTCATCCGAGATGTTCATGTCTTTCTTTCTGCAGCTTCAAAGGACTCTACACGATCCCAGCCAGTGTTGGGTAAGTTACTTTCAAAAAGTAATTAATTACTATTACTAATTACAAAATCAATATTGTGTTTAAATTACTTTACTAATTACTCTGTCTGAAAAGTAATTTAGTTACTCAATAAGTAACTTATTCAAATCGCTAATAAGGCTACACTTCATCTGAGGTAAATTCTGGCTTATTCCTCATAGCAGGTCTTCTTTCAAAAACGATGAAAACTACATGAATCTTGATTTTTTAAAATCTATTTTTTGTATCTAGGTGACGGCGTTTGCGTGCTGGTGACTGCATATAATGAGCTCATATACGGGAAAGACTGTACCTCGCTTTAGTTTCATACGGATTACATAATCAGAGAATATTTGTTTTCGATTTGAATTCGTTAATTTAAAAGTAGACACTTAAAGCTTTCTATAGACATATTTCTCATGTCTCTGTTTCAAGTATTCGCTGAGTTTGTGATGCGTAGAAAGTTGCTCACGGAGACCGAGACGGCAGAAAGCACACCCTGTTTGTTTTGTTTATTTTACAAAAGCACAATGTTTTGTTGTTATTGTCAGCGTACACAAATAAAAGTAGGCCCTTTTTAGATTCGATTGATTTGAGTCTTATCTGTATCTGAGCATTTAAGGTTTCTCTGTGAATCAGGAAAAACGGAAAGTGAACGCGCCGGCGCGCAGAGGGTTAAAGACGCTGCATTCAATTTTATCTTTATTTTATTTCAATTCAATATTGATTTTAGAACTGTTTAAATTATTTACAGTATGTAACGCAAGTACTTTATAAGTACCTGTAATTAAATTACCTAAAAATGAACAGTAGTCTCTTACTTTACTTTTTCAGTGGATAAGTAATTTAATTAGAGTTACTTAGTAACGCGTTACACCCAACACTGATCCCAGCCGAGAAATAAGGGTCTCAGAAACCTTAATTTCTTAAGACAGAAAGACACAAACATCTTGGATGAGTAAAGTGAACTACTCCTTTAACGCCCACTCAGGCAGGACATTCTAATTCACAAATCACACAGAACATGTTTTTCACAAATCACACAGAACAAGACTCGGCAGTGGAGTTTGAAAGAAAGAAAAAAAAGTATTTTTTAAACTTTTAAATGTCTTTTGACTTGAGCACTCGAGACACTGCAGAGGAGTGGAAAAGCGTGTGAAAAACACTTAACGTGGCTTAATGTTCTCAAACAACCAGGGAAGATCAGGGTTTTTTTCTCACGTTTCACTTGTCATAAACACTATACTTCTAAGACAATAGCATCGTAATCGAAGTGGATATTTTACGCTTAACGTGGCTTATGCACGGAGCCCCACAAATGACATGCAGGGAAAAAAATAGCCTAGGCCTAAAGCTTGAGCACAACTTACTATCTCGTTTCCTCGTATTGAGTAAATTGTGCTCACGATATAAAGGTTTGTTCGCTCGATTTGATTCAACTAAAAACGTGGCCACAATTTAGTAAAACATTTGTGCTTGACTAAAATTTAAATTAATAGCTTACATTGTGAACTTACAATAGCAGAAATAAGCATTTTTATTGAAAGTAAAGGTCCATGTTTAAAAAATATATAAATCAATGAAACTAGAAAAAAACATTTAAGAGATTGTTGTTTAATTTCATTTTATACATACGTAATACTGTAAACAGACTGCAGCCCTTTAAACCTGCTGCTGTCACTCTCTGATTTTGACTGAATAACTTCAGTAGCTTTAAAAAAAAAAATGAGTGTGTAGCCTATTTAATTCATACAATCAAGACTACGCACCATTTTATTTTTACATCTGATTATTCAGTAACTGCATCATTTTTATTAAAGCTACTGAAGTTATTCAGTCAAAAGCAGAGAGTGATCTGCTGTTTTTTGATTCAGGTCCCCATCACTTCGTTTATTGTTTTTCTCACATGATTTCCGTGATGTTTTTATTCTCTGTAACAGAACTGGTCGTTTTTCTAACTCACTTGTACAGTATGAGAGCTAATTTCTGTCATCGCCTGTTGCTGCTGCTTCACATAGTGTTCAAATGTTTACTGTAAGGATTTATTACATGATGTTTACACTGGAGAAATACAGTAAACCAGGTCTGGCCATTGGATAAATAATGCTACCAACACTGTATTTATCTTACTGTAAGGGTAGGTTTGGGGTTGGGGTAGGTGTACATGTTAATAAAGCCTCACACCTTATTAATGTGCTGGAAGCACAATCTGAGAGGGTAGCACCCCGTTCATCATCTGCTTTCACTGATCACCACTGCAGGGCGTTTGAGCTGAGCGTGCGCAGCTATGCTGGAGAAGACCCGCTGGATCCCTGGGATAAGTAAGAACACCTTTAATGCCTTAATTATGCTTTCAAAACCTTCCCCATTTCTGCCTGTTACTCGTGGTCAGTGTTGGGGGTAACGCGAGTTACGTAATCAGATTACTTTTTTCAAGTAACTAGTAAAGTAACGCATTACTTTTTAATTTACAAGAGAATATCTGAGTTACTTTTTCAAATGTTACTTTTTTCTCTCCAATTTATTGACTGACAGCTCTCCTGTCCCCATGTTGAGAGAA
>NW_015626057.1:233719-237724 GCF_001515625.1 Sinocyclocheilus rhinocerous | reverse complement strand
TCTTTTCTGATGAAGAAACAAACTCATCTACATCTTGGATGGCCTAAAGGTGAGCAAAATTTCATTTTTGGGTGAACTATTCCTTTAAAGGAACACTCCACTATTTTTGAAAATAGGCTATAGCCGATCTCCAGGTCTGGCGGTAGCACTTTTAGCTTAGCTTAGCATAGATCATTGAATCTGATTAGACCGTTAGCATCTCGCTCAAAAATGACCAAAGAGTTTCTATATTTTTCCTATTTAAATGATATTAATAGGAAAAATATGATATTACGCAGCGCCTGAAAATAGGCGAACTTCCGTCAACATAACCAACGTGACCACCTGCTTGCACAGGGAGCGTGCTGGGAACTATTTTCAGGCGCTGCGTAATATATAGTAATATATATATATAGTAATATATAATAATAATATGTATAGTTCCTAGCCATATCGGCCTAGAAAATCGCAACTTTTCATTTTCCGTCGGTCTTAGCACACGATGTAACTACAGAAGAGTCAAGTTTTAAATAGAAAAAATATAGAAACTCTTCAAAAATAGTGGAGTGTTCCTTTAAATCTATGTGTTTTTCCTCCAAAGCATAGGATGATATTCCTTATCAATGAATCCATGATTTTCTGTGTTGTCTATAGGATACAGCAGGACAGGAACGGTATAGAACTATTACTACAGCTTACTATAGAGGAGCCATGGGCTTCATCCTCATGTACGACATCTCAAATGAAGAGTCCTTCAATGCAGTGCAGGACTGGTGAGCAGCTTTAATCCGGAATCCATAGGGTTTATCCACTGAAGTTATGTGCCATAAATGCGCTTTTGCTTTCAGGGCAACACAGATTAAGACCTATTCATGGGATAACGCTCAGGTGATATTAGTGGGGAACAAATGTGACATGGATGAAGAGAGGGTGGTGCCTTTTGAGAAGGGCAAACACTTGGCCGACCAGTTAGGTAAGTTATATGTCCAGCCTTTATCTGATTCATTGGTTTTTGATCTGATTTCTTCGGATTCGTTCTCACAGGGTTTGAGTACTTCGAAGCCAGCGCCAAGGAGAACATCAACGTCAGACAAGTATTCGAGCGCTTAGTTGACATTATCTGTGTGAAGATGTCCGAGAGAGTCGATACGGATCCACCCATGGTCACCGGTGCCAAAACCACCCGGCTAACCGATAAGCCGCCCCAGCTACCTCAGAATTGTTGCTGATTTCCATCTCAATTGCCCACTGCTCCGGGTGTGTGTTCACGGTGTGTGTGTGTTCACTGCTGTGTGTGTGCACTTAGGATGGGTTAAATGCAGAGCACTAATTCCAAGTATGGGTAACCATACTTGGCCACATGTCACTTCACTTTCAAAATGAAAACAAAATAATGCAACTCAGAATATGATGCAAACATGCAATAATTAAATGTTAAACAAGACAAATATCCTTTATGTATTTAATCTCATTTTATTAACCAATGTCTTTGCTTCTGACCTTCGATGATCCAGTTCAACCATACTAATCAGCACAAATTACTCTAGACAAACATTTGTGTGTCTTTTTTTATTGCTGAAGTGTTTTGAAATTTGGATGTAAATTTACTTTCCCTTCAACCTGATGCTTATTCATTTCACTTTTGGTGTGAAAAGGGTTTTATATTTGCCAAAAATATAACTTTTTTATTTTAAAAACAAACAAGCAAGCCCTGTCCAGATTTAAAAAGTAACGTAACGCATTACTTTCCATAAAAAGTAACTAAGTAACGTAATTAGTTACTTTTTTATGGAGTAACGCAATATTGTAATGCATTACTTTTAAAAGTAACTTTCCCCGACACTGTCTCGTGGTTTGTGCTGTGGCAGGTTTGTGCAGTTTCTGGAGAGCAAGCTGTCGCTGGAAGAGAGGAAGGGTATATCTGTGGTGCTGGAGCGCCTGGTGCAGACCTTCCTTCAGGAGGAGCGATACCACAACGACCCGCGGTACATCACTCACTGCCTCAGATGTGTAGGTTCACTCATACGCTAACAGTCACTGCTTTGAGGATAGTGACTTGCTCTTGGAGATGAACGCCGTGCTTTCACTCTGTGCAGGCGAATTTCTGCAGCGATCCCATCGAGGTGTACAGCTATCTGCACAGCCAGTGCGTGGGGACGCAGACGGCGGCGCTCTATATAGACTGGGCCCGTCAGTACGAGGAGAAAGGCCAGCTGTCCCAGGCTGAGATGGTGTACCAGAGAGCTCTGGAGAGCAAGGCTCAGCCACAGGACAGTGTGCTGCAGCAGTACAGGTGAGTGAGCCAGAACGGCCCGATCACAGCCCAGATGACCTTCAGCCTAGGGACCGTTCAGCCAAAACTAATATTCTGTCTTCATTTACTCACCCTCGAGTTGTTCCAAACCTGTACGAGTTTCACAAAAGAAGATATTTTGGAAGCTGTTTGGCTACCCACATTCTTCAAAATCTCTTCTTTTGTGCTCAACAAAAGCTCATACAGGTTTGGAACAACTTAAGCTGAGCTGTCCCTTTAATGCTCTGCTAATGCATGCATCTTTCAGTAAAAATAGTGAGCCCCTCCAAATGTCTTGTTGTGTGTGCAGGCTCCTCCAGGGCCGGATGTCTGTGAGTGCTCAGACAGATGCATCAGGTAGAGTAACTTGTGCTTGAGGTCCATCAGTGGTTATACTGTGAGCGAGGAGAGTATAACCTGTACACCGCTGTCTCTCCACTGACTCAGATCATGTGCGGCAGCCTCTTCAGAACTCGCAGCTGGTGAACCAGAACCCCAGACAGAGAGACGCTGTTCAAGCACAGTGCAAGGTACTGCCCTGATCTCATCTACTACTGCAGATCTCGAATTCACAAACATTATGATAAAGATCTGCTATTTACTCCAAATCTGTGTGACTGACTGATGTCTGTGGAACAAAAAGAGGTGAATATTAGGCTGGGAGTGGGAAAAGAAAAGAGAAAAAGATGTTAGTTAGCTGAAGCAAAAGCAGCTCTTAAAGTCTTAATTTGCCCTTCCACAAAGTAAGGTCTTAAATCCATTAAGTCATGGCATTAAATTATGCATGCACTGATCTGCCAGTATCTTGTTTCCAGTACAAACATCCTTAAATCAAGACACATTTACTTGAGATGCAAACTGAACATATGAAATCTTGTTTTCTGAGAAATTGATGCTCAAAACAAGAATAAATATCTGTCATTGAAATATCAAAACTTGTTTTTCTTTGATTTAAGTTGATTTTTCTGAGCCCAGATGGATGGTTCTTGTTTTACTATTAACTCCCTTTTTTGATCAGTTTCTCATAAAACAAGATGTCTTATTTAGTCATTATGCTTGAAGTAAATTTATTTAGATTTGAGAGACTTTAGACATTTGCACTAGAAAACATTTGTACTTCATCTTGGGGAAACGACTGTTTCCTGATCCTGGGAGAGTAGACTACAATGCCGGCTGTTCTGACTCACAGACTGTAAGTACGTTTTTTATATTTAAAGAATTTGCCACTGATGATTCAAACGCGAGTTTTGGGCAGTGCGATTAATCGAAACCGTCATAAAATCGCGATTTGAGCTTGCGCGATTTCTAAATCGCTTTATAGCACGATTTTCCGCGCCTCCGACCTCGCGCAGTATGCTATCCGAACCAATCAGAATGCCGGAACGGACCGGGCGGGCATACAAACGTAACGCCAGGTCCACACACTCCGTCTGTGGTGCATATTTTTTCCGCACCCATGTTAACGGATCAGAGCGTTCACACTGCACGCGATTGCGGTCCGGCAGTGTGCTCCAGGAGCGGTGCGTCTGCAGCAGTCATGCTGCGATCGTTTCCGCACGGAGTCTATAGGCCCGGGTATACTTCACTCTCCGCGTTCCATTCTGTCTCGCGCACAGCCGTGTCCGCACAGCTTTCAAAGTATACTCAACCGCGGATGAGTGCGGACGGACGAGCTCGACACAGGCGCAAGTCTATTTCTGCTGTGCTGCACGCGCTGAATTAAAGTGACAGCG
>NW_015626057.1:204976-233262 GCF_001515625.1 Sinocyclocheilus rhinocerous | reverse complement strand
GTCTCACGCTTGAGGTATTCGGCCAATCACAACGCACTAGATAGCTGGCCAATTAGAGCACACCTCGCTTTTCAGACCGATTAGTTTTGTAAAAATCGACGCGTTTCAGAAAGGCGGGGCATAGAGGAGAAACAATAATGTACAGTATGTGGAAAATGTGTTTTTTGAACCTTAAACCGCATAAACACATTGCATTACACCAAATACACAAAATAATGTTCTTTTTAGCAGCATCATATGACCCCTTTAAAATGACGCTGTAGTGTGCTTTTTCCTTTTTATGCAGTTGTGCTCAGGGAGCAGCGATTGCAGTCAATGATATTCCTTCAGAACACTTAAAATATGCAGCACAAGTCGCATCTGCTTATTTTATTAGACTTGTTTTCAATCCTTCTTAAAACTTTTACATTTTAACTTCAGTGTTTCACTAAGCTTGAGTTTTTATTTTCTTTTGCAGGATCCAGAAGAGCCCTCTCCTGCTCCTAGAATGGTGCGAATGTAAGTGTTTATGACACGGGCTTCATGTTCAGTAGTTCCTGTCAAACCCTTGCACTCCCTGTTCAGTGTAAGATTCAGTAGAGGATTGTGCAGTGGTCGTGATGACGATAGTGTTGTAAATGATCCCCAATCTCAGAATCTCGCGCTCGGAGAATAACCCGGTCCGGACAGGCAGCGGTAACAGCGTGGAGTGTGTGTCCATGTACTGTGTGAATGAGCTGCTGTGTGAGGGATCGGAGCTGTCTTTTGAGGAGCTGAGAGCCAGACGCTACTTTGCTAAATGTAGGCAACAGGAGGAACAGCGCCAACTGGGTGAGAAGACTTTCCTACACTACACATGCACCGATCAAACACATGCTTGGAGAAATGTAGCATTGCATCAGTGTCTCAGCAATGGATGCTCTGCAGTGAATGGGTGCCGTCAGAATGAGAGTCCAAACAGCTGATAAAAACATCACAATAATCCACACGTAATCCACAGCACTCCAGTCCATCAGTTAACATCTGGAGAAGACAAAAGCTGAGACACATCCAGCATTAAGACGCTTTTAACTAAAATACCATAGAGTCCATAATCCATAATAACTCTTCCTCCAGTGAAAAAGTGTTCTGGTCTGAATCGAGAGAAATCTGCACAGATCAAGCAGCGTTTAAACAGCTCTAAACAAATATGCGGCTGGATTTTGATGTGAGAGACAACAGCAGATGCACTTTTACACTGGAGGAAGCGTTATTATGGACTGATGATGGATTTGTTTCTTATACACAGCTTTTCATTTCACAGATGTTAATTGATGTGTGGATTACTGTAATGTTGATGGGTACTTTACTGAGAAGACCGCATAAGCTGCCAATGTGTCAAATCTAAATGGTGTTTAGTTTTCTGCTCTGAGTGTACAGTAGACACACGATCAGATGAACCTCACATTCACTGACTCGAGCCCAGATCTATGCAGTGCTTTTCTTCCACCTCTTATGTGTGTTGCTGTAATGCCTGTTGTTTGATCAGCTGAGAAGCAGCGCAGGCTTTGGGAAGAGGAAGAGGAGGTGAGGAAGATGAAGCAGCTCTTGGATGATCTGGAGATGAATGTGACTCTACAGCCAGCAGAGCAGAGAAATCCAGCGAAGGCTTCTCTTACGGTAAATATCTCGTTCTGACGAACACACCCTGCTGTAGGGATGCCACAGTGAGGATAATTCCCAACCGAGTAATGAACTTGTGACCACAACGGTGTAATACCGCACATTTCCCCCCCTGCATGTCATGTCCGTGGCTCCGTATATACACAAATAATGAAAAGTCTTTGGATTTCTCCCTTACTTTAAACGAATGCTTACGTTTATTGTCCATTACTATTTTTAATGACAAACACAACAACAATTAAAAAAACAAAGCCAAGATCATTGATGTAAACAGAAATATTGTCAAATAGACACTTTTTAGGTGGGCAACTAATGTAATATTAAATGCAATATTTGTCAAATACACAGACATATCAGAGGCGTTTTCATGAATGAACAGGAACCGCTTAATACAGCGCCTGTACAAGAATTAAGTTCAGCATAAGCCTGTACTATATAAATACCTATAAAGCAGGTCTATATGTTTTTTATTGATAAACAGAACTCAATGTAACATTGAGACTACATGAAAAGAGCTTTTACTGTTATAAAAACACAGATTTGTGAGAATTAGGGGAGCTGAAGGTGTCAGAATGAACAGAAACACAAGTTATCACGTTATTGATTGGATCATGAAAAGTCAGCTATGATGTGTATGTACTGGGATGCACATAAGTGGCGGAAATAAAAAATGCATTGGGTAAATATCTTCAGACGCTCATTTGCGTAGCGACATAGTTGACCGCTGTTCATGCACAATCACCGTTTTAGATCGACTAACTGTAATACTGTATAAGACTTCCATTGGAACTGAAATTGTAAATCTAGGCCATGCGCTGCGGGGTTTCAGAGCAAATACGCAAAACTGACATTTCATTCACTTACGCTCTTCACTCGGCAGTGCTGAAACTGAGTGCATATGCATACAGTGCCCTCCACTAATATTGGCACCCTTGGTAAATATGAGCAAAGGCGGCTGTGAAAATAAATCTGCATCGTTTATCCTTTCGATCTTTCGTTCAAAAATATTCTCAAAATTCTAACCTTTCATTGAAGTAAAACAAACTCACATTATGAAATAAGTGTTTTTCTCCAATGCATGTTGGCCACAATTATTGAGTAATATTTCTGAGGTATATTCCCATTCGTATTTATAATTTTGTTTTAGCACACCAGGGTGACTAGGAGCCATGACTTCCTGTTCCACAGGATTATAAATATGAGGAACACAAAGGCTAAGTTCCCATAATCATCCATCACATGTGTGCAGAGCTTGTTTGAGTGGCCAAAGACTCATCATAGCTGGAGAATTGCAGAGATTAGTTGAGTCTTGGGGTCAGAAAGCCTTAAATATCATGACTGCCTCTGTTAGAAATCTTATCATGGGCCGTGGTTGGATCTTCCATCAGGACAATGATCCAAAACAAACTTCAAAATCAACACAAAAAAGTGTCAGTGAGCACACAATGAAGCTTCTGCCATGACCTGAACCCTGTAGAAAATGAGTGAGGTGAACTGAAGAGAAGGAGCTGTGGATCTGGAGTGATTCTGGATGAAGGAATGCTCTCCGATCTCTTGTCAGGTGTTCTCCAAATTCTTCAGGCATTATAGGAGAAAACTCAGAGCTGTTATCTTGGGAAAAGGTCGTTGGATGCCAATAATTGTGGCTAATGTAAACTAGAGAAAAACATTTATTTCATAATGAGATTTTCCCCCCCACTTTCCACTTAGAATATTTTGAATGAAAGATCAAAAAGATAAATGATGCAGATTTAATTTCACAGCCATCTTTGCTTATATTTACCAAGGCTGCCAATATTGCACTGTAGTCTGTACTTGCCACCAACCCACCAAAATAAAAGCTTGCTGATTTTAGGTTTGAAAATGAAAAAATCATATATATATATATGTAAGAAATATTAGCATTATATTTTTTTAGATTTCAAAATGTTATTTTATTTAAAATAAAGTTGTAATAATACTATTACTGTTATTTAGTTTTTTATGGTTATTTTTAATGGGTCACACTGTGCAGTGTGAGCACCAAACCAAATCTCCAAGTGCTCTCAAGAGAACCAGCCTGAAAAACTTATATTCATCCCTGTATTTATACACAAATTAGGTTGACTTGATTAATTTTTCCTCCACACGCGTAGCTCTAGGTTTCATTAGCAGAAGTCGTTTCAAAGAGTGAATAAGTTCTTACACTTTCATTGTTGATTTGCAGGGAGCGGCGTTCCACAGAGTTGAAGCCCCTGAGCCAGTGTGGTCCTCCAGGCCTCAGACAGACCTGCAGCTTCAGACGGAGCACTCCGCAGGGCATGCTGGGAAATGGGACAGCAGTGTGGCAGAAGCGAGCCATCCGCTGACCGCTCCGTTACCCAGTGCAGCCTGCGGCTCCCGACCCGAGAGCGTGAGTGGATCTAGAGAGAGTCTGCTGGGACAGATAGAGAGCACCGCAGTGCTGCGGGATCCCAGCACATCCCTGATCCAGAGCAGCTGCTGCGCTGTCCCCGACACCAGAGAGACGTGAGTATCAGCCACACCACAACATCATCTGCCCCGAGACCGCTGCGTTTGCTCAGGGGCGATGAAAATGTGCTCGCCTTCAGGCCATCAGAGATTAGGATGAGTTTGTTTCTTCATCAGGTTTGTAGAAATGTAGCATTGCATCAGTGTCTCAGCAATGGATGCTCTGCAGTGAATGGGTGCCGTCAGAATGAGAAATTATAATAATCAATAATAATGCTTCCTCTAAGTGAAAAAAAAAAGTCTATGAAACCGTGTGCAAATTGAGGGCTGTGAGGGGGGAAAAAAAAAAGTATGGGTCCAGGTAATGATCTACATTGTGCAAGGTTTACAATATGAACCTTACACTTACGGATGCTGCTGTTTGGGAACGCAGTCGTGTAACAATTCTGGGAGGCAATTATACAGAAATACGTTGATGACAGACTTTGCTCGGACATTTCAAAATGACCATAACATTTCAGATGCTGAGGAACGAGATCGGTCCACTGGTTAGTCAGGTTTTGTCGTCCTATAGCGCAGTCACATTACTTTTTTGATGCGCATGGAGGAATTCACTCGGCAAATGTGTTTCCATCTTTTATTCGCATGAACCCTTTTTCGCACAAGTCAAAAACCACCTCGCGAGCGTAAAAACGTCTTTTTGAATTAAGGGATTTTTATTCGAAATTTGCCGTTTCCATCACTCGTTTCTGATGCGATGCTTCAAAATGCTCATAAAACCAGGGTGATGGAAATATGAACCTTACACTTACGGATGCTGCTGTTTGGGAACGCAGTCGTGTAACAATTCTGGGAGGCAATTATACAGAAATACGTTGATGACAGACTTTGCTCGGACATTTCAAAATGACCATAACATTTCAGATGCTGAGGAACGAGATCGGTCCACTGGTTAGTCAGGTTTTGTCGTCCTATAGCGCAGTCACATTACTTTTTTGATGCGCATGGAGGAATTCACTCGGCAAATGCGTTTCCATCTTTTATTCGCATGAACCCTTTTTCGCACAAGTCAAAAACCACCTCAAGCGAGCGTAAAAACGTTTTTGTGAATTAAGGTATTCTTATTCTAAATTTGCCATTTCCATCACTCGTTTCTGATGCGATGCTTCAAAATGCGCATAAAAACAGGGTGATGGAAACATAGCTATAGTGACACATTACTGTCATTTTGTTTTGTTACTTTGTACGGCTCTCTCTATTTAAATGGGAAAATGGGCAAGTTTGGCTGTACTGCTCTGTAGCTTAGTCTGCAAAATAGTCTAAAAACCCAACATGAAAAAGAGTACTTTGAACATGATCCTTCCTGAGAAAAATTGCAGTATATTGTCAGCACATCATCCACCCTAATTTATCCTGTTAGTTACTGTTCTCATGAACATCATTACTTGTGCTGCGTATAGAATTTTAAATATTCCTATAACAAATCTTTCAAAGCGATTATTTTAGTCATCATTGCGATCACTTTCTGATGTGCTTCACCTGTTTGACACGCTGTATGAGCTCTGAGTTCTCAAGTGCTCATGTGAAGCATAAAACCACCAAATGTGCTGAAATATTAGTAAACATTTTGACATGTTTGTTTCTGGACAGAAGCTGAATGCATTTCATGTGAAAGAGTAAGAATGCTTGGCAAAGATGAGACTGAAGCACAAGCTGTTGTGATGGTAGTCATGATTATTTGATGCACAGAAGTCGTTGTAACGTGTGTTTCTCTGTCTGTAGTGACGCGTGTGATCCAGGTGATGCAAACGCAGACAGTGAGTATATCTCCTCATGTGCACACTGCTCCGTACAGCTGCTGTATGTACACTCACTCTCTCTAACTCTCTCTCTCTCTCTCTGTCTCTCTCTCTCTCTCAGTGTCATGTGGCGGGTTCAATCACTCTCATGTCACTCCAAACACATCTCTGGGTTACGCTCATGCCACACCGTCCCGTGCTCTCCCTTCCCCCACTGTCAACACGCGTGAGGCTTTGGGTAAGAGCACACACACACACACACACACACACACACACACACACACTGAGTTCATGCTGTGTTTACGTGTGGATGCTGTGCTTGACGTGTGTTGTTCTGTAGGTGTGATCATGGACATGTTTCAGGCTCCCACCCTCCTCCAGGAGTCCATGTTCAACAGCACTGTTCAGCCGGAGGACAGCTTTGAGAAGAGCTGCAGAATCAGTATGTCCCCCACACACACAGACACACACAAGCTCCAGCCTTGTACCTGCGCATACCTAATTCATTTAATTAGAGCTGCACAATTCATTAAAACATTGATCTCGATTCAAACACCACGACCTCGTTCCTAAATGACAGCAGTTCTGCTGTGTCTATTTTAAAAGGACATAACACAGTTTCTGCCAATCTCGTGTTAATCTTGAGTATCTATAGAGTATTAGAGCATCCTTCATCAGGGTGTCCGCGGGTCCTTAAAAAGTCTTAAAATGTCTTCAATAACGTTTTCCTAATATAAGGCCTTAAAAAGTCTTAATGTCTTAAATTCGGATTCGATGGTTCTTAAATATTTTTGGTCACATTACTGCTAAAATATCTTCAGTCTGACGGACCTAATGACTTTACAATCATTGGACAGACCGAAGATTTTTTCTTCCCCGCGGTAAGTTACTGCATCATCAGAGATTCGATTTTTTCTTCCCCGCGGTAAGTTACTGCATCATCAGAGATTCGCAGTAGCAGAATACAGGTCGAGCTCATAGACTGTATAGGTCGAACTACCTTTTTAATGTTCTCAATAAAAATAATAATTTATTACAATAAAATTTTATGATTAAAACATAAGTGACAAAAAAATAACCAGCGACGCATCGAAACGTGACAATGATTCTTCTAATTTTATTAGCCTACATTCAATGTAAACAGCGATTGATAATGGATAGTGTATTTCTAGTATCAAGGTCGCGCTGTTGAGGTTCACTCTGTTTGTCTCTTTTGTGAGAGACTTCAGAGCAAATGAGCGTAACAGCACATAAACTCAGAAGAAACACACTGAGGTAAAAATTCAAAATGTTTAGTTTATTCATAACATGATATAGTTAAGTAACTCCATGACAAGTGAGCTATTTTGCTCAATATTCTCACGACGCAAAAAAACCATTCAAAACACCTAGAGTGCACGCATTACGTGAAGTCTAGTGTGTGCGCATTTGCAGTGCGCTCTGCCTGATCACTGCATGATTCAGTCTATTAAAATACATTTAGAATGATCACAAATTCAAGACATGGGGGCAGAAAATGACTTCATATAGTTTATCAATTTCACATGAAGAGTGCCTTTTTTTTCTCCTAAAATTATTCAAATGTGATATTGATTTTTTTTAAAGCAGTTCAATAAACTAGAGGTTTTATTAAGAGACTTACGTTTTAGACACAATATTGCCTGTTTTTGCACTATTTCGACAACAAAAATAATTCCAAACAAAGCCACAGCGCTGTTTTGCGTCTCTGAGCAACATGACGGTGTTTTGTTCTGCATTAAACTGTGTGTAAACGCATCTAAATGCCACTTCAGATGCAGCTTATGTCTGGATTGCAAAGATGAATTTTGTTGATACTGATTTCATTTGCTTGGTAACAGCCCAAATGTCTTATTATTCTAATTCACTGATTAAATGTAATAATTTGACTCAAAAGATAATGCACACTTATAGAAAAATGGCTTTATAAAGGTAAAATGCCCATAAAAGGTAAAAATCTATTTAAACTTATTGGAAAAGATTAATTTCTATCTGACCACCACACAGAATATGAAGAATATCAAAAACTTTAGGAGTCAGCTGTCCACGAAAGTCCTTAAGATAGCAGCATGATAACACACTCAATCAGTTGAATGAATGACTCGATACTCACTCATTCAGTGACTTACTGGTAGTTCAGTTGAGAAGTATGTTGAAAAGTATGCAGTTTTCCCCTCAACATTTCTTATTTGTATACTCATAAATGCATTTAAAACATTAATCTCATAACATTATTTATTGCAGTTGTAATTATTGTTAGTTGCAGTGTAAATTATTTCATCTGACTGGTAGCAGCCCTATAGTGTATATTGAATGTATTGATAAATTGTAATAATTTGACATGAAAGATGATGCATACATATAAAAAGGTTAAAAATAGGCCTTTGTAAAGGTAAATATGCAGATTTAAGTATGTAAAAGCTGATAGAACACTGATGAAAATATTGCTTATATGTACTGTATGTAATATAATGTGTACTTCCATTACAGGTTTAGGTCTTAAATTTCATATAAGGTGGTATTAAAAAGGTCTTAAAAAGTCTTAAATTTAACTTTTTCATGTCTGTAGAAACCCTGTTCATATCTCTGTAGAGTCTTTAGTTTGATCAGATTTATAAAAGACAGATTCTCTCTGAAATCAGTCGAGCTCCTGGAGGCGTGTCGTGGGCGGAGCTACAGACATTGACATCAATAAAACAGGAACGAAAACTTCCCTCACTTAAATGTTATTTAATTTGTTTATAAAACATTCATCACTGAAATGGCAGAATGCATGAAATGGCATTAGAACTCTACTTTAACAATTATGATCCAGGGCTCCATTTTGCAACCTTTTTTTTTTTGCCGGTGCGACTAACTTTTAGTGGTTGCACTGGTGCCACGACCATGCTGCCCAACTTTAAGCGCTGCCATTTCTTTTGCATACGAGAGACCACAAACGGCAAACAAGACCGAAGCGGAATGAAACTCTGCTGCTCCGAAGTACTTTTTCTCAGATAGAGGTTTCAGACAACACTCTTCATTATTTTCTAATGCTTAAAGATGAAAAATAAACTAAATGCTTTAATTGTAAATCGGTCATGTAGATGAGAGGCCCTAATGACCTTTGTGACCTAATCTGTCAAATCATTTAATATTTTGAAAAATAATTGCCGAAACCATTTGAAAGGATATATATATTGAAGCAGCAGTGAAGCACCTCTTTAAATTGATAGTGACAGCCGAGTTGTTATTTTTGTCTCTTCGCTTGGCTTTTGAAGCAACGGCGTGCTGCTGGTTAGAATGTGCTCTGATTGTCGTCCTGTGTTGTTCAGGCAGCGCCCCCTCATGTGTTAAAGCTCCCAGCGCAACTCCATTCATGATATACCAGGACCGAGATGAGCAGGAGAACGGAGGGTGAGACACGAGGCCTTCGTTCATCCAGTAATGTGAATGGTTTCTGTAAGTGACCTCTGACCGTGTTCTCTCCATCTGTCCTTCAGTTCTGGCCAGGACCGAAGCAAACCACCGCAGAGCCGAGCGCTGATGGAAGTCCCAGTGTCCAAAGCCAATGTAAGCACTGTTCGCAGCTGTAGAGTCATAGAGGCCAGTAATCAAGCAAGTCTGTTGACGTTGTGTGTCTTTATTAGGACACTCCAGTCAGCACAGAGTCCATCACAGATGAGAGTACCCTGTGGGCAGCGCGTAACGTCTCTGTAGGCCCGTGTCCCAACCACACCCGTGACTTCTCCCTGTCCGCTCATCTGGTGTCCACACCGCTCCACCCTCATGCACCGCACTCATGGGACATGGAGGAGCTGCAAGGTATTCATCCTCATTTACCTGCTGCTCTTGAGTGAGCTGTGTTGATCTGGGTGTGATATGTGACTGTCCTCTCTCAGAGGAAAACGCAGGGATCAGCGGAGCAGAGGAAAACCCGTACATACGACAGCCCACCAAACTCAGGTATCAGCACAACATCATTACTCAAGCATTTCTTCTGCTTATTTCATGCATATTGCCATAGTGTATCCACCTTATTTTGCAGCTAGGAAGTAAGCTATTTCCTTGTGAGTCTTATGATTCTTTAGCCTCACTAGATAAATAACTAAAAGTAGGGCTGCACTGAACAAGTACGATACCGATACTTTCTTTTTTTCTTTTTTTTTTTTAGTGCTGGGCAACGATTAATCACATCCAAAATAAAAGATTTTGTTTTCATAATATATGTGACCCTGGAGCACAAAAGCAGTGTTAAGTTACATGGAAGGAAAGATGATTTATTCAGATGATGTATAAATCTAAATTTCGAAAAATTGACACTTATGACTGGTTTTGTGCTCCAGGGTCACATACTGTATGTGCATTGTGTATACTTATGTATATATAAATACACATATGCATATATATATTTAAGAAAAATATATTGTTTATATATAATATAAATTATATAAATATATACATGTAAATTGTTGGCGAAATAGAGCAAAAACAAGCAATATGGTGTCTAAAACGTAAGTCTCTTAATTAACTTATTGTTTATTGAATTCAATGTCACATTTGTAATCATTGTAATTTTTGGAGAAACACGGCACTCTTCGTGTGAAATTGAATAAATATATGAAGTGGTATAAATATATACATTTTCTGCCATGTCTTGAATTTGTGATCATTCTAAATGCATTTTAATAGCCTGAATCATGCAGTGAAAGAAAACACACGAAATGCACACACGCACTAGTCTAGACTTCACGTAATGTATGCGTGCGCTCTGTAGGGATGTTTTGAATGGTTTTTGCAAAATACTCGATAATGTCAAATCGCACATCGTTAAAACAACAATTACGATATTATCGCAGACGATATATATCGCACACCCCTAGTTTGCAGTATCACGCAGCATAACAGACTGTTTTTGGACTGGTAAAATGACGCTGGAAGCCTTACAAATGCATATGTCCATTTTTATGTTAAAATTAAGGTGGGTACTGCAGAACGTTGAAGTAATATGCTATGCTAAACATTTTTGCATAGAATTAGAATTAAAAAAGGTGAACAATTTGATGACTGCATCCCACTTGCTGAATTATCATAAAAATCATATAACGATGCACTGAAATGAAAATTCTGGGCTGAAACCAAAAATTCAGGATGCACTTGGCCAAAAAGTGAAAGCAAAAATACATTTTATTTATTAAACAGTTGATTAAACAAATCTATTTAATAATAAATACTCTAATAAAAACTTCAATTGTGCAAACATTTAAATTGCACATAAGGCACAAGTTTTATATTAACTTTTTAATAACAGAATTATGTTTCTACTCCAGCTTGTTGAAATATAACCATTTAAACACTGGCTGTAATAACTTTTTTTCATGACAGATTTATTCAAACATACATAAAATAATGAACAAGTAAAGTGAAAATATAATGAATATGTAATATAGTGCATATATTTATCAAAATCCCCTCTCTAGAGTTATTATATATTTATTTTTCAAACTATTGAATATATGGTCATTGAATGTCTTTCCTGAGGTAAATGTGATGTTACGTGGCGTTATTGTTCTCAAGCTGTTATACTGACGTCTTTCTGTGGTTGAAACACTGATTGAGCGTTTACATGAGAGATGTTTAATCTCTGTAAGTTGTTCTGTTTCTTTGAATGAATACATATCATATTATTCCATTACAAATAAGAAATCAATATAATTCAGCACTAGCTTCACACACAGCTGCATAAAATAGACACTGACAGTCAAAATGCACTGTTGGAGAAATGCTAATTAAACATCACTGTTTCTGTCATTGATCTTAGCCTTTAATCTGTTTGTTAACCGCTTCAGATGTAAATGAACAATCAATCTCTGCACACCTGACGGCAATTGATAGGTGCGTAGGAGACGAAGACCAAAACTAAAGGATAAAACAAATCCCGGACACTGTCAATTTGTGCAAAAAGTATCAAAATGTTTAATAATGTTTCGGTCACATGACCTTCATCAGGTATCTTCAAACATGAAATTACAAGCAAAACCACATTTAAAAAGAAATCATGACCAATCTCTGCAAAGGACCATCGCTTAGTAATAACCCACACTGACTGGGTACATCAACATCAATTAAAAAAAACTAATTATATACATATACACCCAAAAACCGCATGTATTATAACATCACATTAAACAGTGCTTCATCGTTCATGCCTAAAGGAGATAAAGTCTGAAGGGTAAAAATCCAAAACCGCTCGGATCGCTGTAAGAGTAATTCAGTATCTCCTCCTCTAGGTGGCATATTAACCATTTCAATCCCACAAAAGCGTAAGGTCGAAACTTTCATGTTTTGGGCAAGAAAATGGGCTGCAACTGGATAATTCACATCTTTTCTCCTAATAGAACTCTTGTGTTCACTAACTCTTGAAGTTGATGTTATGTTTTACCGACATAGCCTAGACCACAGGGACAACAATTCAAATAAACAACATGAGTGGAGACACAAGTTATCACAGAATTGATTCTATATTTTTTACCGGTTCTCGGATGACGGAAGAATGAACCGTTTCAGATGAAAATTTTTGTTTGCTGAAATTTGTGCATCGCTAGTATCATACTACTGTTTGAAGTGTGTTTAGTTTCTCAAAAACAAACCGCATGTAGTGCTGGTGTTGAGTTGTCTTTAGTTGCTGTATGAGCCAGTGTGTCTTGTAGCTGATGGGCTAGTGTCTGGTTTGCCTGCAGTCCAATCATGGAGCAGAGTCCAGCGGAGGAGAAGCCGTCAGAGCTGGCGGAGTGCAGCATGCATGCTCAGGGCACTATTGTTGGGGAAGGAGTGTCATTAGCTCAGCCGAGTCAAGGGCTTTCTCTGGCCCAACACAGCCAAAGCACTTGCAGCAGCAGCAGACATCCTCTGGCTGCCCTGTCCTTCCCCGACAACACAGCCCTGAGGACACATGACGAGTCCATGAGGAGTAGCACCAGACCTAGCTGGAGCATTTATCAGAGCCCAGAGAAAGAGCCCACACTCCCAGCGACAGTTGTTGATGTTCTTTTGCCGAAGAGGTCCTTTCACAGGCGCAAGTCAGGGAAAAAGCCACTGGAAGAGAACCAGGATGTCTTCCATGAGCAAGATGTCCTCACGAGTCCGAAAGCCGCCCCGGGACCGCACTGGCTCCAGATGAACAGCTCGACGCACGCAGCAGAACCAGATCTCGATGTCATGAAGAGTCCTCCTGCGGTCTCTGGAGTGTCCTGGACCATCCACCAGAGCCCCGAGGAAGCTCCCGAAACAGACTTCCTGTGGGAGACAATCCCAGAACCAGTGGGGCAGAATTCAGATGTGCTCTCAGCATACAGGGAAGTAGATGTTCTGCTTCCCAAGAAATCATTCCAGCGGCGGAAATCAGGGGTAAAAGCGCTGCAGGCATTGCATGAATCTCTCTTAATGAGTCCAAAGCAAGCCCCTAAACCGGCTCAGGAAGAGCCCAGGAGTCCAGGTCTAGGCTGGTTCTGTGCCGACAGTCCACAACAGCCGAGTGAACCAGATTTGGATGTCATGGCCAGCCCCCCGCAGAGCTCCCGGACCCCAGATGCCCCCATGATCCCGATGGACACATCCAGAGCAGGTATGCAGCCTGTTCAGATTTGATCTCACATGTGGCTTTATAATGCACTGCACACAAAGGCTTCGCCGTGTTTCCTGCGAGGCGCTCATCATGTGCTTGTTTCTGCAGTCTGTGTCCAGCTGCTGTCAGACCCCTGGGATGAGGAGCTGATCGTGTCTCTGCTCTCCAGCCTGCAGCCTCCTCTCTCCTCCAACCCCAACCTCACCGCCTGGAGCTGTCGCCTGCCCACCATCACGCCCAAAATGACCGTCCAGATTGGTGCGTCTCGCTAATCTCACGTTTCAATGCTGTTTACTTGCACAGATCCCTTCTATAAGCAGTTTCATGTTGATCGATCCATTTTAAAGTCTTTGGGGTAAGTTGCAGCATTCTCTGGGAATTAAAGGAGAAGTTTGCAGAAATTCAACCAGCTGTGTAGAGTTACAATATCAGAAGTAAGGCTGGGCGATAAAACGATAATGATTATTGCGATGTAATTTTCCTCATCACAGTGGGATATTCATATAGAATTCTATTATAATTAATGTAGACATGTTTTAAATGTATTAAAGGAGTAAATTAATATAATTAGTGTTTTTTGTGATTAAGTTATAGCGTTTGTGCATTTATACTTAATGTATTTAGACTGCTTTTTTTTATAAAAAAATACTTAGAAACCATATCATTATATTTTTTACCATGGTATTGAGGTGCAGTATGTGTGTTTTTTAACTGTGGTTATCATCTGAATGTATGCTACAATGGAAGAACAATAGTTAATGTTAGTAAAACTCAAACAGTCAGAATAATTAAGTTTCACCATATAAAAATGAGGTTGTTACAATTTTTACAGATGTTACTGTTTTTGATAATTAATAGAGATGCACGATATTGGATTTTTGCCGATATTTTTCAACTCATTTGGCCGATAGCGGATGCCGATACGGATATATTTCATTTTGTTTGGAAACAACACCAAGTCTCACTTGTGCAGAGATTATAAACATTATTTTTAATTTTGGTTAGTTTTTAACAAAAAAACGTACTTGTTAGAAATAAACAATGAAGTTATTTTGTAATGAGAGTACTTTCAAAGCTTTGAAAATGACTATAAAAGAGTTGTAAAAATTCTGAAAATCTTTTAGAGCTCCTTGTATTTAAGTTTTCAAAACCCGTTTGACCGTTTGGAAAAAAATACATATTATACATTGAATAAATCTTAAGGGTGCTCCGATATGAAAATTTTGGCTGATACCGATAACCGATAATTCTTTATATATGAAAGCCGATAACCGATATGTTGGCCAATAAATCTAAATTCTAATTTTTATATAATTTGAGAACCTGATTACCAAAAAAGTCTCACCATTAAAAGGTGACTTCAACATAAATCAAACATAAAGCAACCTTACAAATAAATAAAATAATGTTTAAATAATGCAAATAAGTCACTGGACAACATTACTTATGTGTAAAAAAATAAAATAAAAAATCATGTGCCATGGATAAATTAAACGGAATAAGCTCCGCACCAACGATAATGAAATTATTTTAATTAAACCATATTGTTGATGAAAATAATAAGATACAAAATAAAAGTGGTGGTTATTAATAATATATCAATGATTTTGAAAAGTATTTAAGTATCTTAAATTACCACTGTTTCAAATAGCATCATTTCTGTAGCTGAAGAGCTGAATGAAAACCATTAAACTGAAGCACTTTGTTAGCGGGTTAATTAAGCTATATGAGAATCAGATCTTTATACAACATAAACATAGTATTATAATTTATATACGCACAAAAAGATGCAAATGCACAAGCGATCTTGAACTAAGTTACGCGCTGGTCAGATGTGTAACTTTTGGACACGCACTTTCACAATTTATTTATTTTTTTACAATATTCTCTTTATAATGTTATGTATATGATATTCCCAATTATAGTTATTAATGTTGTGCATTGCTGTTCAAGCAGCGTGCGCTGAAGCTGACGAGCTGAATGAACACCGGTGAGCTGAAGTGCTGCCAGCTTATATTTAACTCAAGGAAACGCATAATACATTAGATTAATCAGATATTAATACAACATAAACATATTACATATATGCACAAAAAGATGCAAATGCACAAGTGAACTCGAACTAAGTTAAACATGATAATCAGAATGTGTAACTTCTGTTGTGGATGCGCTCTTCCCGTAACAACGCGCTGAAACACGGAAACCAAACCGAAATAATTCACAAAGTTTTATTATAATAGTGTTCTCATTGTAGTGTTATATATATGACAATCCCAATCATAGTTATTAATGTTGTGCACTGCTGCATGCGCTGAACTAAAGATGGTCACCCGTAAACTGAAGCGCTCTATTAACCCTCCATTAGCTTAACCAAACGCATTCTATATGAGATAAATCAGATTTATATGCATAAAATAAACACAATATTACAACGTACAATTGCACAAAAGGCTGTAAATGCACAAGCGAACTTAACTGTGCTAGTCATGAAGGTGTAGCTCCGTTGTGGATGCGCTCTTCCCGTAACAACGCGCTTAAACACGGGCGAACAAAGATTCCATAGCAATATTTTACAGTTGCTAATGATCTCATTATAATATGACAGACTTGCCCTGCACATGTTGCAGTTCATTGTATTTTCCTTTTCGAAGTGATTCAGTATTTCAAGCAGTTAAAAACCATCATGGCGAACAGTGCGCATCTGAAGCGTCTCGGAAGGAAATAATGCATTGTTTATCGGCTTTAAGATATCGGCCAAAATTTCTTAGCGGTTCGATAACGATAACCGAAAAATTAACATTTATCGGCCGATACCGATATGGTGGCCGATATATCGTGCATCCCTAATAAATCTAAATCTAATCACCATTCAGGCAAAAGTTTGCTTCATGAATGACCACACTGCTGACGTGATCTTATCGCTAGCACACCCTGAGCACATGTGAGTTATTCGTCTTATCGGCAAGGCATATATGCATAATTCTTCATTTCGGGCTGATTCCGATGTTTACATTTGAAGCTATTGTAACGTAATTATTAAACCCTACACTGACAGTGTATTCAATAGTATGCTGTTTAATTTGACTTCCTTACAATGATTGAAAGCAAATGTGAGCGTTTGAATGTGTTCTGTCTGCTTTCCAATCAGATCTGAGTGCTGCACATCCCTGCTATACAGATCTCCTCACATAATGTTTCACTTCCTGTTACTGTGCTTCACTTCCTGTTACTGAGCTCAATGTGTCTCCATGTGCCTCTCTCCCTCAGCTGGAGAGTCGCTGCGAGTGGACTTCGTTCTTGGACGGGGAGCGTTTGCCACAGTGTACCAGGCCACCAACCTCATGAGCACACAGAAACTCTTCCTAAAGGTAACAAGAGAGCACACAAATCTGATCTACAGATATTCGTGACATCACACACATCACCTGCAAAGCTTTCCCTGAGTGCTTCACTTTTCAGCAAAATCCACCTGCACTTGTAGCGACTCTGCAAATGAGAAAGGACGAGCGTTACTTGGAAAAAGTAATCTGATTACGTAACTCGCGTTACTTGTAATGCGTTACCCCCAACACTGCGAGCATCATGTTTAAACTCATGGTGCTGCATGACGTGCTACGTTGGTAGAAATAAAGCAAATAGCAGCTTTTCTTATCTTTTCTTGTGCTCGAATAGCAACTAGCTTCTGTTTGTTCTTCCTCCGCTGCCCTCGTTAGGTGCAGAAGCCAGCGAACCCGTGGGAGTTTTACATGGACAGCCAGCTGAACGCCCGTCTGCAGCCCAGCGTGCGGCACCTCTTTAACACCATATACTCTGCCCACCTCTTCACCAACGGCAGCGTCCTGATCGGAGAGCTGCACAACTGTGGCACGCTGCTGGTGAGGACCGCCTGTGTGCATAAAACGCTTCACAGCCCATCAGACGAGGGCCACTGTCCTCAAACATGAAGGCCAGTCGTTCCACAGTCTTCATCTCTAGTTTGACTGGCCAGTAGGGCTGTGTGAGATATCGTCTGCGATAATATCGTAATCGTTGTTTTAACGATGTGCGATTTGACATTATCGAGTATTTTGCAAAAAACATTCAAAACACCCCTACAGAGCGCACGCATACATCACGTGAAGTCTAGACTAGAGCGCGTTTAGAGTGCGTTCTTTCACTGCATGATTCAGTCTATTAAAATGCATTTAGAATGATCACAAATTCAAGACATGATGGCAGAAAATGTATATTTATACCACTTCATATAGTTATTCAATTTCACACGAAGAGTGCCGTTTTTACAAATGTGATATGTTTATTGAACTGTTGTAAAAAATCAATAAGTTAATCAAAAGACTTACGTTTTAGACCGCATATTGCCTGTTTTTGCTCTATTTCGACAACAAAAATAATTCCAAACACAGCCACAGTGCTGTTCTGCGTCTCTGAGCAACATGACGGTGTTTCGTTCCTGAATGAATCAACCGTTTAAATGATTCGGTTCAATCGCAATGACTCTCTTATTAACAGACACTTGCTGCCACCTGCTGGCGGTTTCAATTTCAAATTTCGGCTTTTTCTTTCTCTTTTCTTTTTTTTTTTTATTCTAATTCCCTGATTAAATGTAAGAATTTGACTCAAAAGATAATGGACACTTTTAGAAAAAATGGCTTTATAAAGGTAAAAAGGCCCATAAAATGTAAAAATAAGTTTAAACTTATTGGAAAGGATTAATTTCTCTGTGTGAACTGACCAGCACACAGAATATAAAGAATATCAAAAACTTTAGGAGTCAGCAGTCTTCGGCAGTCCTTAAGGTACCAGCACAATTACACACTGGGCAAAATATCGTCTAATTATCGTTACCGATAAAATCCCCAAAAATATCAAAATATTATTTTTTGTCAATATCGCACACCCCTACTGGCCAGTAAACAATACAGATTTTTAAACAAAATGGTGTATTCATGTAACCAAAGAGGTTCTGTTTTCAAATTTGATTGCTCGTGAATTTATGCACTGCTTTATGGAATCGTTCACCACAAAATCAGTGAGTACTGTAGAGCAGTGGTTCTCTACCAGGGGGCCTCAAGATGACTTAAAATGATTTTTTTAAAAACACACAAAACAAGCATTAAAATAAGCTAAACAACTAAAAATCAAGATATTTCTAATTTTGTTTTAATGTAGGCTCTTATTCATATGAAAAATTTGTGAGATAGCTAGTTATAATGGTAATTAAATAATGTTATATGATAAAAGTCTACATTAAAATCTGTCATATAAATTGGTCTCTTCATTATAAATTAGCCTACTGATTGCCACCATTGATGGACAACATTTTTTAATAATATTAAAAATATCTGTATTACATTATATTCTGCAGTTCTTCCCTGTTGTACTGAATATCTATACTTTTCAAATTATCATATCGAAGTTAGAAATTCAAATATTGTGACAAAATAAATTTTGTAGGGTGCCACAAGTTTGTTAAAATTTCCAAAGGGTGCCGCGACTAAAAAAAGGTTGGGAAACACTGCTCTAGACAACTGCTTTATTTCTTTTAAGAGCCAGGAGTCTTAAAAACCTGTATATATGAGGAAGCCCGGTTTTTGAATAGACGGTGTGATTTTCTAGAAGTCAGTCCATGTGAGTTTGCCAGTTAGCCACATGGCTGAAGTGTGCTGTGCAGCCGTCCGCCCCTGTTAGGACAAACGCAAGCGAATGTAGCTGAATGGTGGTGTTGTCCTGTCTCATGTCGTCCTCCAGAGCGCTATAAACCTGTACAAGAGCCGCAGTGAGAAGGTGATGCCGCAGCCTCTGGTGCTGTACTTCACCGTCTGCATCCTGCACATGGTGGAGCAGCTGCATCAGGCCAGCATCATACACGCCGACATCAAGCCCGACAACTTCCTTTTGGGAGAGAGGTACGTGCTTTCCCAGCATGCACTGCAGGAGTGCGGCGGCCCGGCGGGTGCAGGCTGAATGACTTGTGCTGTCGCTTTTGTTCAGGTTTCTGGAGAATGACTGCTTCGAGCAGGATCACCTAGAGCACGGCTTGGCTCTGATTGACCTCGGGCAGAGCATCGATATGACACTCTTCCCAGAAGGCACTGCGTTCACTGCCAAATGCATGACTTCAGGCTTCCAGTGTGTGGAGATGCTGAGCGGCCGACCCTGGACCTATCAGGTGAGCATCATTTCAGCAAGCCTGAAACAGATCGACTCCTGTTGGGATACTTCACCAGTGCTGGGTAGATTTGCAATCTGTAGGCCATTACTGATTGCAAATTACATGACGGAAATTATAGTTAGTAACGCAGTCTATTAGAGAACTAATTTTAGGTAATGCATTCAGACTACTTTTTGATTACTTTGAGGTTACTTTTGACCTAACCCATTAATCACATAGATATGAATAGGATTATTTTGTACTGTTTTGATATAAAATATTCCATTCTTAGTCAACAACATGAAATGCATTAAAGGGGTCGTGAACTGAGAAATCAAGATTCCCTTGATCTTTTAAAATATAAGAGGTCACTGCACTACAAAAACATCCTGTAAGTTTCAGAACTCAAAACTCTAAAAACCGCATCTACTGAAGCCAATTTCCCAAAACGGCAGGTTGTGGAATGTGCCGCTCTATGATGTAATAGTGTGGCTAAACTCCGCCTCCGCAGAAGATGATCAACGCCTGCTTCTACATCACTGCCTGTTTAGCCCCGCCCACCGATTAAACTTTTAATGCACACCTGCCAGCCAATCAGAATCAAGTATTCAGACAGAGCATGGTGTATAATGTGATTTATGAGATTCGCACTGATTTTCTGTCTTGTTGGTTTAGTGCACACTCATGTCTGCCATTCTGTATTTTTAACAGACTGATTATTTTGGCATTGCGGGGACGGTCTACTGTATGATGTTTGGGACGTACATGCAAGTTAAACAGGAAGGTGGCATTTGGAGAACCAATGGAGTTTTCAAAAGGTAACGTGAAAGCATGCTGGATCATGTGACGACTAGTGATGAAGCGCAGTTTTGAGGTGACTGTAATGTTGGTTCTCTCTGTATCAGGAATGTTCACGCTGATCTGTGGCAGGACTTCTTCCACACGCTGCTGAACGTGCCGGACTGCAGCTCTTTGCTGTGTCTGCACAGCCTCCGCCTGCGATTCGATGCCGTCCTGCAGCAGAATTACAGCAGCAAACTGCGCAGTCTGAAAAACAGGCTGGTGGTGCAGATCCTGGAGGCTCGCTCCTCACGCAGATGATGCTCCTGCTTTCAAAGCTTTGGTCTGCTGTGAACACCGAGGCTTCATTCAGCCGTATTCAAACACTGCCACTTTCTGTAGGTGAGACGCTGTCTGTGTAGAATGATACACACTGCTCTCTTTTTTTCCATTGCTACTTCATTTTACGATTTTGAATTGTAAATGAAGCCTTTGAAGCCTTTTGTAGATTTCAATAAATCTTGGTTCAGAAACCCCCTTGTGTTTTTTGCAGTTCATCTGTGTCACACTAGATGGCACTGTTGGACAGATAAAGAAGTTCAATTAATTTGATTGAAATTTTTTGACATTAATGAGCCTTATTTTTCTGTAGTATTTTTATATATATATATATAAACTGGATGATTTAACTCTTGGGGGCCGCATGCACACCCATACAGTATATTTCACAAAAATGCATACTAGATGTAGATCCATATATAGGCTCCATCATATTCAAACAATAAAATTTTTACATGAACAAGCAACAAAACAAATACATTTTACAGGACCATGCAGCAATTATGGGGACAAACCAAACCCACCAATTGCAAAAAGCTAATTTCATGCTTTGTGGTATTACAGCGGCACCGACTGAACAAGCCCTGGTATTTTTTTCTGCGTGTTGTCAGAGTGAGCCCTTACATAAGTGCATCATATTTAATGCAAACATATCATTCGGGTTGAGAATTATTAATATGCCATTTATACACTGCCTGGCCAAAAAAGTCACCATTTGGATTTAAATACTGAACGTGAAAACGTACTGGGTTAAAAGAATTGTCGCCACATAAAAACATATTAATCACTGCAATAATTATTCAATCCTAAAATCTTAAGTATTTGCTTATTTAAATCTAGAGTCGACTTTTTTGTCAAAAATGTTGCACCTCCCAGATTTGATGGCATTTTTCTTTTTAGCACAAGATTTTGACATTTTACCTAAAACAGTCGTTCAGTGGTTTTGTACCAATCGGGTGAATGGCCCAGTTCGCTAAAGTAGTTAAATCTAAATCTAATCTGGCCTAACCATGGGAACTTTTCTATTATTATAAGTCTGGAGAAATGTGAGACTGTTTGTCAAAAAAAAAAAAAAGTTTGATTAAGTCTTTGAGCTGATTCGACTCAAGTGTGATTAATTCCCACTTGGAATAAAATATGCATTTCTTAACATGATTTTTAGTTAGAAATGTTTGCGTTAAAGTAAAAGCGCCCACCTTTATATCTACTGTTAGAAGTACTAATTTTCAAAAAATGTACTCGAGTAAATGTACTTTGTTACTACCCACCTCTGGTGAAGAGGGAGAGTGCAACCAAGTGATAGACTGATGCATGGAGAGACAAGGATTGGAGATGGGTATCCAGGTAAGTGGCGCACAGGAGAGCGGTCTTGTAACTGCATTGGAGACCAGACAGTGACAGGTTCTACAGAGGGCAATTATATTAAAGTATGATTCAATTATATGAATGTATCTGAAGGGAACCCACGGTCTTGAGAACAGTTTAGATGGCATTTTCTTTTCATCATCGCTCCATATACTGCCTAATAAAGTAGTGTTTATGCTGTAAGTGCAGCAGATTACTGGGGAAACCGCTCTATTTCTGCTGTTCCATAAGCGCCACCTGATGTCAGACAGTGAGTTTACATTTTCATTCAGCCTGTCTGCCATTTTTGTTCAAATCCGCGCAAAAATCAGACCAAATTTTTATGCACAGTTGTAAATTTTAACTGGCTGATGGAAAATAAGCTAATGTGCAGTCTGAAAATCTAAACCCTTTGGATTATTAGGTATGTAGAAATATTAACAGAACAGATAAAATACCTATAATCATTCATCGTTTAAAACTTTATTGCAATATGTAATAGATGTTAGTAGATAACATGTTAACTCGTAATCGCCCAACCAACATTTTTTGTTCATTTAAAATCCGGCCATAGTTGTTAATGTCATTATTTTCACGATTCTGCTGTTGTTGCATTTATTACAGATTTAACAGCAGTTTGTTTGTTTTTTTTTCCCCGTGCTTGGCCGGGATTGAGACGCTTTGCTTCATGAAGGTATTCAGGTTCTAGTGGTCAGTTAGAACTGTGAAAGGATGACATGCTCCCTCTAACCAATGTCTCCGTTCTTCTAATGCCATCTTGATTGCCAGAAGCACTACATTTCCGATGTCATAATTCTTTTCCTCCGGGGTGAGTTTCTTAGAAAAGGAGACACATGGATGGAGCTTCAGGTGGTGGAGTTCAGGACAGAGACTTGGGCCTGCCTTTCAGAAGGTTGGTGAGTGGAGTGGTTATGGCACAGAAGTTGGCAAGTCCAAGGAAGTGTTGTAATTATTTTACAGGTGAAGGAGTTGGCCAGTCTCGGATTGCAGACACCTTCCCCTGATCCATCTGGAAGCTCCTGAAGCACCAGGCATGCGTAAAATCCTGGAATATGGAGAGGACTGACCAGGCCATACGGCATAACCAGATAATCATAGTGTCCTGTAGGGATTGTATGCACTCCAGAGGTCCAACATAGTGAAGATTGTGGCTGCTCTGAGTTGTTCCAGGGACGAGGGGAAATGGATAGCAGAAATTTTTTTTAAGGTTTTTTTTGTTGCCATTTTTGCCTTTATTATAATAGGAGAGTATGTTGACGGGAAGCAAAGTGGGACGGGATCGGGAAAGGTCTGCGAGCCGGGACTCGAACTCGGGACGCCTGAAGCGCAATAGCGCTATATGGCCTGGCACACATGTCCTTCTCATCCCATGGTGAGTTTCATCTACAATCTGAATACTCATTCATCTTCACTCCTCTTTGTTGTAAATCTTACTGCATCTGATGTTTCCCTTCCAGTCAGTGCTCTCATCGACTCTGGGTCAGCCAGTAATTTCATATCCGTGGAGCTCTGCCATTACTTCAAGCTCAAGAAAAAGTTAAATGAAACCCATTTCCAAATCCACTCCATAACAGGAAGACCACTCAAATAAAATGGAAAATGAATTTACATTGAATACTGTAATTCAGTTACGCATACATTACATGGCAAATTGCTTTTAGTTCATCAAATGTTCCACTTGACTCACAAAGCACTTGTCAGAGTGTAAAAATACCAATAAAGCAGTCTACTGTTTGTCCAATCTTCTCAATTCCATGATGAGTCCAATTACGTATTACTTGACGAATTGCGTTCAAACTACATCAAATGTTCGACTTCACTAACGCAGTGCTTGTCAAAATATAAAAGTAACAACCAACCAGTCTACTATTCGTCCAATCTTCTTTGTGATGAGCAGAGCAAGAGAAGTGTATCTGATGTTGAGAGGCATACATGTGTATATGTATAAATGCCCACTGTGTCGCCAGAGGAAATATCTTTCTCCTTGTGTTACAGAATAAACACAACGCACATATCACCAAGATCTGCATCTGCAAACTAGTAGACCTGTATATGGCTGCAGGCTGTGGGTCTAGGCAACAACTCCCACAGTGGTAGCATTGATGTTAAAGCTGCGTTCATGCTAGCCAAAGCAAGTTGTAATTCGACTGGAGATGTCATAGTACAGAACACTAACACTATATGCAGACGTGATCATTTGTTTTACACACCAGTCAGCATGGGGAATAAGGTAACTCTTGGCAGCATGCTCGATAGTGGGTCTATGGCACAATGAGAAAGAAAGCGGAAGCCAAACTCCTCGATGTTGGTGTGTTGACGAAAGTGAATGTGTCCAATTTTGATGCAGTACTTCTAGGCTGTGGCGGTGGTTGGGTGAAGCCGAAAACTGGGTACGATGTTGAAATGGAAGTGCATAGCTGTAAAATTATTGTGCCTACCCTAGTTGTTCAAGGTCAATTGGATGGCCTCATAATAGGGACTAATGTTATCAAAGCTGTGATCTGTGAGTCTAAACACTGTGCTGCATTCTGGAAAGCCTTGTCTTATCTATGCGCGGATGCTGATGTGGAATAAGACTGCTATAGAGCGACTAGCAGTGGCAGGTTGCATAAAAGGTTTAGACTAGTTTTACAACTTAGTCATCTCATTTTTTTCTTTAAGACTGGTCTTTTTTTATTCAGTTGCATAAAAATGTAGATGAGACTATAAATGGCTAACTGCTAGTTGGTCAGACTAGTTCTTGAGACACTGTCTTAACATAAAGGCTAAGTTTACGCAACTGGCCCCTTTAGCAGGTTGCGTGGGCATAACTTGAATCCGTCATCAAAGAAATGTTACTTTCTCAGAAAATCAATGATGTTTCTTGGCCACACAGTTGATGAGACTGGTGTCTACTGACCCTTGTAATGTTAAAAGTATTGCAAAGATGACCTGTGCTGACTTGATGAAACAGGATGGTGTGACTCCAAATCAAAAATGTGTAAGGTTGTTCTTTGGTATGGTGAATTATTACCAACACTTCATTCCCAGGTATTCATCCATTGCTAAACCTCTCTTTGAATTGCTTGTGGGTCAGACGAGAAAGTCTAAGGGCGGTTGGAAGTTGAAAACATCCTCAAAGGGGCATAAGCTCTCGTGAGCACTGGACTTTGACCACATTAGAGCTTTTGAGATGCTGAAGTTGTGCTTGTTTAATAGTGTTGTTCTGGCGCATCCAAACTTTGATCAGCCTTTTCTGCTTTCCACTGATGCCTCATTGGATGGAATCAGGGCTGTTCTTTCTCAAGTGCAAGAAGGTAACACTATAGCTAGGCCGCCGACTGCATTCTCTAGTAAACTATCTAGCTCATAGATTAGAATTTCTAGCCTTAAAATGGGCCGTTTAGCCATTGGCTAAAAGGTAACAAATTCACTGTCTGCACCAACAAAAATCCACTGACCCATATCATGACTAAGCCAAAATTGGATTGTTGTGAGCAGCGATGGGTGGCGAAGATGGCCAGCTATGATTTTGACATCAAGTATGTCCCAGGCTCCCAGAGTTCTGCTACTGATGCTTTGAGCCGAGTGCCGACACAGGTTACTGAATGGGCCATTTGATCCCCTTGTGTTTGCCTCTGTCCAAAATGCTTTCACGCAGTCAGTGAACTGTGCTGATTGCTTCACTCATGCAGATTCTGTTGTCCAGAGTCCTATATCTGCATCAAGTGATGTTGTTTCAGCAGTGTTGCGTTCTCACAGTGAGTGGGAAACTGGTGCACGCGTTTGTGCCGTGACAGCTTTGCAGAGTTTGCCTCAGATGGTTGACATTAATTATGACTATCTTGATGCTTATACAGGGAGTGAACTTTGTGACAAACAATGCAATGGCAGGATTATCTCTTGTGCTTTGGAGTATGTGGAGACTTGCTGTAGGCCAGGGCTAGTCAACTCCAGTCCTGGAGGGCCAGTGATCTGCATAGGTTACTTCCAACCCTTATCCAACACACCTGTTCATCATTTTTAAATAGTCCTGAATACTTTGATTAGCTTGGTCAGGTGAGTTTGATTAGGGTTGGAACTAAACTCTGCAGGACACCGGCCCTCCAGGAGCCGAGTTGAAGAGCGCTGCTGTAGGCCTTCGAAGAGATGGCTGCAGTTGTAAGGTATTTAAAGCATCGGGAGAAACTTACAGTTGTTGGTGTGCTTTACAGGGTGTCTAGGGACAGCTTGTTGAGGTCGAAGCAGTTTCAGTTTGTGGTTCCCGACTCTCTCAGACCTGAGGTGATGAAAGGCACGCACGACCACGCAGGTCAACAGGGTCAGTTCAGAACCTTTTTCTGGTAGCATCTAGACAGGAATGCATGTGAGTATGTACGTCACTGGCAGTGATGTATTGTCAGCAAAACTGCTGAACCCGATGGTCGAGCCCCTCCAGTGAATATACAGTCCAGCAGGCCTCTACAAATGATAGGAACTGCAGAGAGACTGTGGAGCTGCAGGTAAAATGACAGCGTGACAACTACGACTATGTTCACATGCTCATCAGAGCATTGGCAGACAGCAAAGCAGCGTTCACGTTTACATGCTCTGCTTTAGCGGCGTATTCTTAACCCGCGCACACCTGCAGCTCCGTCAGTGATCGCTTTCTTCACGCACACTCTCTCAAAAACACAAGAAAGCCACTTATAACGCAAAGAATGCCAAGAAAACACTGTTCACATTTCAGTATATCTCTAGAAATTACAACGGATCATAAGTGCATTTAAACACAGTCACTTAATTAGTGCTTCACAGATTATTAACGCAAGAAACGTTTAAAATTGATATTTTTCTTAAAGGGGTCCTATTATGCTTTTTCACTTTTTTAATTTTAGTCAGTGTGTAGTGTGTATGTTTGGGCATAAAAAAGATCTAGAAAGTTACAAATCTCAAAGTCCACTCCAAACGGAGATATTTCGTTTTTTTTAAATCCCTTTTCAAGAACTACAACGAACGGCTCGTTTGGACTACAGCGTTGGTTTCCGGGCTTTGTGATGTCACAAAGCGGCTCATTGGAATATCATTACAAATAATTCCCGCCTACAGAAAATCAAATGGTTGGGGGGTGGGGAGGGGCGAGGTATACACCCCCAAAACATAATCAAGACTTTGTAAAAGAGCATAATAGGACCCCTTTAAGTACTTTATTAGTGACATTAATATAAGAAATATATAAAAAAAGATACTTTTGTTAAAATATTTCAGAAAGTTGTTTTCTGTAGAATCTTTGAAATGGATCATAAGTGCATGTAAATGTAAGAAATGTAAAAAAAAAAAAAAAAAGTTTATTTGTATAATAATAAGTTGCTATCTGTAGAAACTCTGGAATGGAGCTGATTTTATAAGTGCTTGAAAATGTAGTCATTAATTTTCAAGCACTTATAAACTATTATAACACTTATTACTAGTGACATTAACCTAAGAAAAGAAAAGAAAAATGCCAGTGTAGTCGGCTTCATTAACAAATGACTCTTATGAACCGGATCTTTTTGAGTCAAAACCACAAAGCGTGGCGCAGTTCACTACTAACGAATTGTTTTTACATTTGTTCGTGAATCAGATAACTACTGCTTCTCAGGTAACTCAGAAGTCCTCTGAGAAAGAAACTAATAGCAGAGTTAGGTAAGAATCTAGTCGTAATGCATTTTTCTCGATTGTTAAGATAACTGATTTTAGTTGCCACTTTCCCCCAAAAAACTTTAATTCAGTTTTCAAAACAAAGACACGTTTCTCAAAAAGTTTAACAATGAGTAAGTTACACATTAGTTAGCAAAACTGATGACACACCAATCAGAATCTGTGCATGCTAACAACAGAGAGAGCTGGAGCTGAGCCAATCATCTACAGGGCTTTATACTTACACATACAGTATAATTACAGTACATTAGATCATGGACATTTCACTATTCTATATGTACAGTAAACTGTAGCACATGTTGTACACCTTCAAGCGTGTGACTGTCAAACTTTATTTGTAACCATTTTTTATGTGTACTGCATTTTTGCAGAACTGAGAAATGACTGCCTAGAGATATAGTCTTGAGGAGACCAACCAAGAAACTGCTATAGTACTGTATACTGTAATGTTAAATTTGGCCAAATGTGCAGAGGATGCTAA
>NW_015626057.1:202442-204706 GCF_001515625.1 Sinocyclocheilus rhinocerous | reverse complement strand
TGTAACCATTTTTTATGTGTACTGCATTTTTGCAGAACTGAGAAATGACTGCCTAGAGATATAGTCTTGTGTCAGGAGACCAAGAAACTGCTGTAGTGCTGTATACTGTAATGAAATTTGGCAGAATGTGCAGAGGATGCTAAATTTACTTTTTTTATTTTTTACTGTACTGTATTTTACTGTACAATTCTTTGGTATTTGAACTTTTCTAGTGCTTTTCATCTACTGCAAGATTACTTTACAGTAGTAAAATGAAAATGATTTTTTCCCCCCCTAAAGTTCATTGCTGAATTCTACTGTATCTGTATCTGCAATTTAATTTATGTATACTGTAATAGACATTGAGCTGCAAAAATAATTCCTGAATCCTAGTAACTTAATGGTAATATAATATTTGTGAACACAACTGTGTATGTCAGACCATAAATCCCCAGAAACTATGCATGGGGGCTTGCTTTGGTGTTGCCGCCCCTCATAGACCCCATGCCACCCTAAAAATGATTCAGAACACACAATTTCATAACATGTGTTTCACCCTAAATGAAGTGAAGTGCATCCACCTGAACGGAAACTATGTTTGTGGGTGTAGGAAGTGGTTGCCAGGGCTTAATGGTAAAATTAATTAATGCTACTTAAAGAGAGAGTTCACACGAAATGAACATTCTGTCAACATAATGAAGATTTTGTGAGAAATATCTCCGGTTTAATTTTTGTTTACAGCAGAAACCAAGGAAACGCTGTATCATTGCTGTTCATAACTGCAGCTGCTGCTTTGTTTACAGCGGTAACCAAGGAAACGCTGTATCATTGCTGTTCATAAGTGCAGCTGCTGCTTTGTTTACAGCGGAAACCAAGGAAACGCTGTATCATTGCTGTTCATAAGTGCAGCTGCTGCTTTGTTTACAGCGGAAACCAAGGAAACGCTGTATCATTGCTGTTCATAAGTGCAGTATGTCTGAGGGGAACTTACTGTCTTTAGAAAAGTTTAGATGGTATTTTTTCTTTTCATCTTGCCTCTGTATAATGCATATTAAAGTTCATAAGTTCAGCTCTGCTTTGTTTACAGCGGAAACCAAGGAAACGCCTTAAGCGCCACCTGCTGGCAGAGAGTGAATCTGCGTCTCGTTCAGCTCGTCTGCTGTTTCTGTTTCATGCAGATATTTTTTATGCATAGTTTCACAAAACTGAAGTCAAACCATTCTGTTTTTGCTTCAAATTTAGAAATTATACAATCTAATTTAGATTAAAAACTGCTCATGTTGCATGCAGCATCTTTGTTTGGATCATGATTAAAACGCAGTGGTTGGCTCTAATATTAAATGTTAAGAGCACAGACAAAGCCTGAGTTTGTTTATATAAAGAGATTTATTTTATTTGTGCTCATTTATTTGATTTGGGGCTTGTTTTAAAATTTCAATTTAGTTTTGTTATTTACATTATATTTAAATTTAGTTATTTAGCAGACGCTTTTATCCAAAGCGACTTCCAAATGAGGACAATAGAAGCAATCAAAAAGAGCAATAATATACAAGTGGTGCTATATTAGTATATTATTATAGTGTTATATTTCAGTTTCACAAAGACACGTGCAGCATTTTGTCCAAGCAATAATAAAAGGACACATTTAATTTATAATTTGTCTTAAATCTCATTTTGTTAAAACAATCGTGAATCGTGAGTTGAGTGAATCGTTACATCTCTACCCAGCATGAACTATTTAAAGTCTGAAAATCCCTACAAACCGTGTTTGTTCTGATTGCGTGTGAACCTGTGTTCAATGTTGTCGAGCTCATTCTCTCTGAATGATCATTTCGATTGAACACATCTCTGACATCAACAACAAAACATGTGGTTAGTGTTTCATTATTGCGTGTGCTGTCCGTGACCAATCAGAACGGCTGTGGAGCGGAGAACGTGTGTCGATGCTAGACTCCTGATGCAGCATGAGCTCAGGTGATCTCTTCTCCGGCTCCACCACAGCAGCTATAAACTCATCCGCTTCAGAGGAGAACGCATATGCAGCGCTCCTGCAGCTGAAAGCGTAGTATTTCTCCTTGAGCTTTAGGACGCCGATGTTTGGATTACCTGAGAAAAAGAGATGAGACAGTAATATATATACCCTTATATTGCAGAGCCACGTCCTCAAAGTGTTTCGGTTTCGGTTTCAAGGACTTTTAGTTTGCTTTCCTCTGTTCCTGTTTGATCTTTAGTTGCTATGACAGTTCATTAATTATCTCGCACCTGTTTGCCGTTGAGGTCGTTAT
>NW_015626057.1:197072-197249 GCF_001515625.1 Sinocyclocheilus rhinocerous | reverse complement strand
TATGTTATGTTTATATATTAAATATATTTATATATAATATAAATAAATGTATATGCATGTAAATATTTCCAAAATATATACTGCATGTGTTTGTATTTATATATACATAATAAATGTGCACAGTACACACACATATATTATGTAAACAAAAACTTTTATTTTGGATGTGATGAATCA
>NW_015626057.1:191812-196132 GCF_001515625.1 Sinocyclocheilus rhinocerous | reverse complement strand
GGTCCCACTTTATATTAAGTGGCCTTAACTACTATGTACTTACATTTAAATTAATAATTTGGTACAATGCACTTATTGTGTACATACATGTTTTTACATTGTACTTATATTTTAAAAATACCTGCATGCAATTACATCTGTAATTAATTTCTGTAATTACATTTATAATTACACTGTTTAAACCTACCCATACCACCAAACCTGTCCCTAACCTCACCCGTATCCCACCTCAATAGCAGCAAAAGTGTTTTGCAATACAGTATGAACACAATGTAAGTACATAGTAGTTAAGGCCACTTAATATAAAATGGGACCCATATTATTATTATTATCATTACTTTTATTCAGCAAGGATACATTAAATTGATCAAAAGTGACAGTAAAGACATTTAAAACATATATTGTTTATATATGATCTTTTTAATCAAAAGGTGCCGTGTGCCATTCTGTCTCGGCTAGACTGAATCCCTGCTAACTGGAGGTGTTCTAACTAAGCCAAAGTCAAATAAGCCCATCCTCAGTCCTCTGTGAGATCGCCATCTCTAAATATTGTGTTTGTTGCAGGTTTGTGCTCCAGCAGTGTGTGTTTGTTCTAATGCTGGTGTGCGTCAGTCATACCGTGCTCTTGGGCAGTCTCTGTCTGTGGTCGGTGATGTAGCAGTGGACGAGACCCCCGAGCACAGCGAGGACACACAGACAGAGCGCAGACGGCAGCACGCCGCCCAACATAGCAGCCAGCAGCTGCTCTCTGAACGGATCTGCAGCGGAGAGAAAACCAGCATCAGCTCACACATTCACACGCAGAGGAGTGTCTGAAGACTCACGCATGAGGAAGTCCAGCTCAGAGCTCGCTGGGAAAACACCTCAGTTACAGTCAAGCATTACACACCACACGAGATGATAAAGAGTTTAAACAGCAGCAAAGGTTTCCTCAACTCGTCCTGTCAGTTATGTCAATCAAATACTGCTCAAACCTGTTCGCCTGACGATCTGAAAGTGGAAAGACAAGAATGCGCCGTGGGCTGGTGGAGTTGGGTTTCTGTGTTACCTTTGGCCGTCTCGACGCACAGCCGATCGCTGGGTTTGTAGGCCAGAGGACGAGACTCCGACTGGGCCTGAACCACCACACACAACTGCGTGGAAAAGTCCAGAGGCCCCAGCGTCAAGTTCCCATTTTTAAGACGCATGTAGTTCTAGCAGAAAAACAAAATGCAAGGGAAATGACTTTCCTGTTTTAATTTGGCTGAGTAACCTAGTGTTTCTCAAACACTGACCGTGTGACTGCTCCTGCTGTTGATCACCGAGACGTTATAGATCATGTGTGGGAAGATCTTCCAGAGTGACTTGTCTTTCTTTGTCCTCTTCGTTCTCCATCTGAAGGGCCCCTTTATTGTGACGTCTATGTAGTTTTGCAGCACAGTCAGTTCCAGCAGCGGCGCGCCGAGGACCGCTGCGGGACAGAGATCGATTAGCTCAATAGCAGATAATGATTTGCTTTTAAGAGGGTCAGAGTTCCCTGCTGTTTACTCTGCTGCGATTACTGTAATCACACATCAAGAGAAGCAGTATGCATGTTATTATAAAACAGATAGTTCCGGTACTTGATTCTGATTGGCTGAGCCTTGTTCGAAGCTGTTGTAAATTACTCTACAAAGTAACACACACCTTTGTTTACTTCTGTGTGTTGCTTGGCAACCACTTTGTTGCAACCACAACTGTTTCTGAGTTGTACTGCCAATACTGTTTTTATTAACATCATTACACTTTATTTGCTCTGTTTTATTTTGTGAAACCTTACTACGTATATGGAATAACCGTTTTATAAAAGCAATAAGCCCCATGAAGCCTCCGCTTCGCGTCGTACCTAACAACGCCCCTTAGCTGTTATAAATTCACTGTAAGCCACGGCTTCTTGGGGCTTATTGCTTTAATAAATGGCACAACAGAGTAGTCTGTGTGAATCAGAACAACTTAAACATGACACGATGAGTTCATTAACACGTTTATGCTCCACCCCGGTGCGAAAGCCAGTCCTGCTCCGGAAACGGCTGGAATATCTGCAGAGTTTTGTGATAAATCATGAGTCACAACATTTCAGAAAAACTATGCTGACAGGTTAAAGGGTGTTGCAGGGCTGGGCGGTGTTGCGGAATGAAGAAATATCTCTATAGCTCACTCTAAATTCATTGAGGAACACTTAATTTGTGTGTTTTATTTATTTGTGTTTTTATTTCCTAACATGACCCGGTTTACTTCCCTAATAAACTCCCTAGTGGTGAAGTTGATGGAATGAGTTCAGGGCTTGTAAAACAATGCTCAAGTCTTTGTTGAACACATCTTTGTTGGAAACTCTTCTGAGAGCTCAGATTTCTCTCTCTCTCACTGTTGTGATGGCGTCTCAAATCTGAAACGGCCTAACAACACTTAGCAACTTCTCCACATATGGCATAATGTGCAGTCAGCTGGTCAAAATCACACAATAAACTTTGACGGGGTTATCGAACTCCAGGTTTATTCTGTGATGATAACCAGCCAGTTGTCCTTGATCTCATTTATTACATGGAAAGATTGGTTCGAGGTTCAAATGATTTTATACTTTTATTACACAAGAAGAAAGGTGATGTGGAGTGTACAGGGAAACTGAATTGATCTACCTGTGTTTATTTTGCACTAATGACCGGCTGACCGTACGTTATCCTGCTTATTACACGGTTAGTTACTAAGCAAATGAATAAATAAATACAAATGGAAAAATGGTGAAATGGAAGCAGCAACAGATCTTTTCTTCCATATAGCGATGATTTTCGGAAATGAAAAAGGCGGGTCTTGGTTCTATGCATCGGTTGTTGATTGGACGCTGGGATGTGGGCGTGGCTCTCAGATGAGCGTGAGCTTGCAGGAGCGGAGCTTGATGATTTGCCACAGACAGCGGTCAATAGTCAGAAATATCTGAATATGTTGTGTCATGTTTCATGTGCTATTTTATTACTGGCATCAACAACACAGTCACACATGGATTTTAAACATAAAAATGAGCCAGAATCTCTATGTACAGTAATTATATATACCACTATATGTGACCCTGAACCACAAAACCAGTTTTAAGTGTCAATTTTTCTAGATTTTTTTTTAGATTTATACATCTGAAAGCTGAATAAATAAGCTTTCCATTGATGTATGGTTTGTTAGGATAGGACAATATTTGTCTGAGATACAACTATTTGAAAATCTGGAATCTGAGGGTGCAAAAAAATCTAAATATTGAGAAAATCATCTTTAAAGTTGTTCAAATGAAGTTCTTAGCAATGCATATTACTAATCAAAAATTAAGTTTTGATATATTTACGGTAGGAAATTTACTAAATATCTTCATGGAACATGATCTTTACTTAATATCCTAATGATTTTTGGCATAAAAGAAAAATCAATAATTTTGACCCATACAATGTATTGTTGGCTATTGCTACAAATATACCCCAGCGACTAAACACTGCTTTTGTGCTGCAGGGTCACATATAGTCACTACAGTTATTGTTACTACAGCAACATTTCAGTAACTTGGCATTGAGAGATTGAGAAAGCTTTTACACAGTCTGAATGTGAAATGTTTTTATAGTAGGTTTACTAACAATGACTGCATTAACTATGGTATTTATGGTATCTATGCTTGCTATGGTAAATAAGCGAGGGATTGAAATTGTCAAGACATTCACATACATACAGCAAATCAGTGTCAAGCTGATCATTATTCATCTTCATACTGCTATTCTCTATTTATCTAGGCTTAAATAAACAACAAACTAACAAAACATCCATCCCCACACTCAGAAAAAAAGTGCAAAAACTGTTGCTTTAGGAGTACAATAGCTTGTCACTGGGGCAGTGCCCTCAAAGAGACACCTTTATCTCCTTTACCCCTGAAGGGTTCATAATAGTACCATAAGAGTACAAATCACTACCTTGAGGGTACATGTTACTACTGTAAGGTACTAATATGCACCCTTCAGGGGTCAAGAAAGTACTAAGGTGTCTCTTTAAAGGGGTCATATGATGCGATTTCAAGTTTTCCTTTCTCTTTGGAGTGTTACAAGCTGATTGTGCATAGATAAGATCCCTGAAGGTGCAAAGACTAAAATCTCAAAACCAAAGAGATATTCTTTATCAAAGTTAAGAGTCAGCCACACCCCCCTAAAATGGCTCGTTCGAACACGCCCCCACATATCTACCTCACCATGTGGAAATATTTGCATAATGCCGCCCAAATGTGCACGCAAAGAAAGAAGGCGTGGTTTCAGTAACCGCAGTTAGTGTTGAAGCAGC
>NW_015626057.1:168650-187765 GCF_001515625.1 Sinocyclocheilus rhinocerous | reverse complement strand
GAATCTTCGAAGCTCAAAAAAATGGTATTCAGACCAGCCCTAGTGTAGAGTAGCGCTTGTTGTTTGTCATTTCTCCGATCACAAATGCAGACATGGTTTTATGTTTACGCCGCTCGATGCAATGCAACGCGTAAACAGACAGTATAAGTCATTATAATCCGTATTTATGTCCCCACTGGATGCAACAAATGCCTCGTTTATAATGGGTTTTTATTGGTTTTGTCTCGTCGCACCGGGACAATGCATCACAGTTTGGTAAGGTGCGTAACATTTCCGTCACATGCTTGAGGTATTCGGCCAATCACAACGCACTGGATAGCTGGCCAATCAGAGCACACCTCCTTTTTTAGACCGATGAGCTTTGTAAAAATCGTTTCAGAAAGGTGGGGCATAGAGGAGAAACAATAATGTACAGTATGTGGAAAATAATGTTTTTTGAACCTTAAACCGCATAAACATTGCATTACACCAAATACACAAAATAATGTTCTTTTTAGCAGCATCATATGACCCCTTTAAAGGTTCTGTCCTCATGACAAGCTGTTGTACCGCTAAAGGTACAATTTTTGCACTTTTTTTCTGGCTGTACATCATCAGCAGGCAGGCGTGACTCACTGTCGAACTCTGGGCTGAAGCGGTGCATGCTCTCGTTCCAGACGGACTGTGTGTTTGCGCTGACGGCCCTGACCCTGGCATAGTAGTCATCCTCCAGGTTAAAGGTCTCCTGAGACACGTCACATTCGTTCTGTGTGACGGAGGTGCAGTGCTCCACACGCCTCCATCTCACCTGCTCAGTGCCGTTCTCCTCCTCATCGCCGTAACTGCAGGAACACAGAATACTTCGTGTCACATCAACAGTTCAGATCAGCAGATTGGTCTGTGGGTTCAGCTCATACAGCGGACAAAAAAGCAAGTGTGCAAACAAACACTGCAAGACGTTCTTCATCATGTTTTAAGTCTCAATGTCTTCAAACCAGCTGGTGACAATAACAACTACTATTTTTAATATATATATTTTCTGCGTCTCATTTCGAAAGCTGCATCCTACGGAGGACACATTTGTCAGCCGTATACGGCATCGAGGATGTCTCATTACAGAAAAGTAGCTGTAAATGACTGTCATATATTTCTTTCTTTGAATGTACTGGTTACTTTTCTGAAATAAAATAGCCTTGCGTATGCAGCCGACAAATGAGACGCAGCTATTCAAACAGGGTTAGTTAACTAATACTGAAACCATAAAAAAAAAAATTGTTACTTGAAATAAAAAAAATGTTCACTGAAATCAAATGAAATATAAAAATGTTAAACTCATTTCATTTCAGTGGCCAAGGCAACATTTCTCATTTTTATTAACTTGATATACTAAAATAAACATAAAAATGAATAAAAACTATATATAGACGCATATTAAAAACAACAATAATACATTTTAACTAAAACGTAACTAAAATTTCAATGAAATGCAAAATATAAAAATAAAAACTAATTCACAACATTAATTAAAAACTATAGTAGTTTCTCAGTGACACTAAAATAACACTGGTTTGAAGTTCCAAGTCAGTAAAATGATTCGACTTTCCCATCAATACCACACTCTCAAAAAAACTAAAACCTGTCACTGGGGTGGTACCTTTTCAAATGTTACACCTTTGTACCTTATGTACCCCTAAAAGATGGATGTTAGCACCGTCACGGTCCATATTAGTTCCTTTTAAAGGATTCTTTAAAGGACAACTTTGTACCTTTTTTTCTGAGAGTGCATTAATGCTTCACAAATCACACAATACTGACATTGTCTTTGTGTTCAACACTACATCTATTGTTTTAGCATTTAAAACGTTTCTTTATGTCAAATGGTTTGATTGCAAAAAGTTTTTTGTGCTTTGTAAAAAATAAACGACTCTTGCTTTGATGTCTTGTCTCTAACGCAATGACACTTGAGACATTGACTTGTGAGTCCAATTAGGCTTCATTCTGACCGTGGACGGTTCTCTAAAGAACTCAAGAAAGAGTCTTTGAGCATGCTTTATTTCCAGGGGTCACTCACATGGCGTATTCCACAGTGTAGACCGTGTTATAGGGAGATCCTTCTCCTGGTGTCCATCTCACAATGTTCCTCAGGTTCTCGGAGTAGAAGTGGACATTACGAGGCTCAGGCGGTCCCTCAACAAATGACGCTACAATACAACAGATCAACGGATTTTTATGCACACTGACCATATTTATATTTTGAACATCATCTTATCTTATTGATTTGTATCTGATCTTCAGAGCTTCACAGCGACAGCAGGAAATGCAGTGACATTCAGGCATTGTTAAAATAACTCAGATTTCATAAAACCACAGGAAGAGGCACAAAAGCAACTCTGCTTCCTGTTGTTCCTGAAGCTGATGTTAAAAAACCTAAACATGAGCATGTTTACAGCATAAACAACAGTGACAGTAGCCATACTAATAAGAAGAAATAAACTCAAATCAGCCTGGAGCATTTCTTTGAAAGCTTGTTAAAGTGCTCCTGTCATTGCTATAAGGTGAAAGCACATGTTTGTGGATGCTGTTTTATTATGCGCTGCTGTAATACATCCATAAAAGAGGGAAAGAGAACAGATATGACTATCATAAAACAGAAAATTAACAGCTTGGGTTGGGTTGAAACAGCTTCAGCTCCAGATGGACTTGAAATGACAGATATAATGTGTAAGCTTCACTACCTAGAGTGATTTATACTGTTATTTAGTAATCACACATGACATAATTACAGCCGTAATATTTCATCAGTTAATTATAGTCATAAATATCACGGCTGTGAAAGACTCTAAATCACATATTGAACAGGAAACATTCAGATAAAACAATCACAGACTATTTCATGCGAATGAGTTGAGAGTTGAAAAGAAAGAGTGTGAGGTTTACCTGATGTTCCAGTCCAGAGCAAACACAGTGCGATCAATGAAACGGGGTCCATCGCTGCAAACGCGTGTTTCTTCTCATTCTGCCGTGTTCTGTTCTCTCTCTCTGTCTCTGCATCTCCCTTCAGTCCTTCAGTCGCTCTCAGGTGCAGCCTCTGATCTCAGGTGTAGCGCGGGTGGGCGGGGCGTGACCAGCACGGGCCAACCGGTGGCGAGGAACGCGACCTCATTAATATTCATGAGCTACGCCTTCATACTGATCAATGAAATTATTTTACGTGTGTGACACTTCGCCTTCTAACTGACTGCTCATCGAAGCATTAGTTAGTAGCTTTTCTCCCTGAGGGTGGTTCAGTAGCTGTGCGTGGTATGACAGCGGACCGGTTATACAGGTGAGACTTCATTACCGGAATGACAATGGCTGTGTTCCAAAATGGGATCAATCCGCCTACGAAGGGCACTTCGCAGTGAGAACAGTCATGGCCACCATATGGGGTCATTCCAAAACAAGAAGCTCAAAACTGGCCACTTCCTTCGTAATAAAGGACTTTAGATGGATGCACGCTCCCATGATTCTTTGCGCAGGTTTAATTATAGGCTATAGCGATGACACCTCCTTAATTGGCGAGTCAGGTGACACATATCCTGATTTGACACTGAAGAATGTGTTTTTGTCACACTTCTCTTTTCAAAATTTACACTGCAACGCCGACACAGAAGCGCTTTTGAAGCGGCATTTAGGCGTCTGTACAGCGGCTGTTAAAGCTGCAGCTCAGAGGTGGCATGAATGCATTTACACTGCAATGATAACCATATCCTTTGATACAGGGGCTGAGGTGGCTCAGAGTGTTATTTAGTCAGGCTTTCATGCAGCATTATGTCTTGCCACAGATTTCTGAGCAGGCACAGAGCAGCTTTAACTGTGTAAAGATTTTTTTACACAGTTTGACTGAAACTGTGCTGGCAGACGGCAGATGTGCTCATGACCTTCTTTTTCTGCTCATGTAACTGTGTGGTTTCGGTTATTACGGGTGATTCTTCTCAGTTCTCATCATTGTATTCAGTCAAGTTAGTTCCTCTGTCTGGGATCTGAAAGTAAAACACACATCGAAGTACAAAAGATCTGTCCTCTCTCTCTTTTTACACACAAAAAATGGGAAACAACAATTATGGCAATTACATAGCTATTATAAAGCAAGATCAGGTCTTGTAGTCCCGCAGGCAAGTTCACAAGGTCAGTACCCAGCAAACACAAAACGTTTTTACAACTTTTCACAATGTTGTATTTTGGTTATAGTTAGGTAATGTTGTAGTACAACATTTTTTTTTTATATATTTTAAAACTGCATAGAACATAAAGCTCATGTTGCATGTGTTTATATGTGTGTACATATATGTGAAAATATATTCATGCCTTATTTCTACACCATGTTTACTGTTTCTAAAGCTATTATTATATTATATTATAATGTTTTATAGCCTATTATAAATAAACTGACTTCAAACATTGTTTTATATTCTCAATACTGTTTTCATATTCTCATTCCATTTACAGTATTATATATTTCAGGACATTTTATCTGACTTTTCTGTATTATGTATGTAAACGCTGCGTAACTTTGACGTGTTTTAATGGGCGCGCGCTGAACATTCGAGTCACGTTTAAACTGGAACGGCGGGAGTTACCATAGAAACGGGGCGGCAACTCAACTGACAAGTAGCAAAACTGCGTCTCTCGCTGCTGTTTTCACAGTTTCAGGTAAGTTTAGTCCCTAAAATTACACAAATAATACATGATACAACTGTTCACGACACTTTCTTACATTTAATTGACACGCTTCTGTTGAATATTTACGTCACAGAATTGGTTTTGTGTCTTTGAAAAAATCCGTTAGCATCACAACCGTTAACTAACTATAGAGGCTAACTATCGTGTGTTCCAAACGGGATATATCGCCCTCCGAAGGGCACTTCGGAGTGAAAACAATCATGGCCGCCATATTGAAGGGTTGTTCCAAACCGAAGTGCTCAAAACTGGCCACTTCAAAGGGCCCTTCGGAATGAAGGGAACAACTGATGGACACTTCGGGCTCCCATGATCCTTTGCGCAGGGAAGTTGTTTGGCGTCACAGAGTTCGACTTCGCCTATAAATGTATGTATAGTATTTTTTTATACTACTGTAATATTTGAGTTAGATTTGGTACACTATTATTGTCAAAACGACATTGTACTTCAACAAAATACTTTGCAGCTACCTTTATCAGTCCATTCAAATAGACACAATATACGTTACAAATAAATATTACATTACATGTACAAATATACATTATATTTAACGTAAAAGACGACTGGGGGTCAACAGCGTACAAAATGTGCGACGAAGGCACCTCCTTGATCGTCTCATTAAGATGACTCAGAAGTGCGTTCCACAAAATGCACGTTTTTTTGACCACTACACCCTTCAACCCTTCGAAGCTCTCGCTCCGGAGGGCAAACCCTTTGAAGGGGTTAGGGCATAGGGATGAGCCCTTCCGAATAGAACACAGGGTATAAGTGGTAGAACTTGCGTTCCATTCGGAAGGGCTCATCCCTATGCCCTAACCCCTTCAAAGGGTTTACCCTTCAGAGTGAGAGCTTCGAAGGGTTGAAGGGTGTAGGGGACCGAACAACTGTTTCTTGAAGTGCCCTTCTGTGTCATCATCCCATGCCCACACGGAGACGCCGTCATCAAGCAAAGAATCAGCGCAAAGGATCATGGGAGCACGAAGTGTCCATCAGTTGTACCCGTCGTAATCCTTCATTCCGAAGGGCCCTTTGAAGTGACCAGCTTTGAGCACTTCGGTTTGGAACGACCAATATGACCTTCAATATGGCGGCCATGATTGTTTTCACTCCGAAGTGCCCTTCGTAGGGCGATATATCCCGTTTGGAACGCACCATATAAGAGGAACTAGATTTGAGCTCTTATTTATTTTTTGGCTTTTAATCACATATTATTTTTGATAGTTTTGTAAATGTTTTGCTGGCAATTTGTCAATGAATAAATGGAAGTAAGCTAATTAATTTAACCTAGAAGTGTGCACTGTACGGTTAATCGGTGACGTCACTTACATGGGCTGAAACTCTTTCAAACACGTTTTGATCTTTCATTGTAAACAAATATTGATGAAACTGTACTGTGATTTCAGGAGTGTCAGAAAAAAACCCTCTAAAACAGGAAGTTCCAAGAAAAATATGCTGACAGACATATAGGAAACACAGGTGATCTGAGAAATCATATTAAATAACTTTTTATGCATTTTTCACAATATATTTCGCCTATATTACCATGCATCTGTAAAACCTGAAAACGTAAATTCTGGTAGCTTTTTTTTTCTTTTTGTGTATTCTGTAACATATTATTCTTTTCTGTTTTCTGCATTTCACCTCTGCTCTAGTTTGCTTATTTCTAATAAACCTGACATTGTATACTACATATTGTTGGCTCTGCGACAAGTTGTTTATATTCCTATATTCTTCCATGCTGATGGCCGTGCAGCAGAGTTGGAGCGAACCTCCTGTCGAAGAACATTTCCAAGGCGCTATGAACCATCTAACTAGTAAGTAAACCTCAAACATACATTACCGTTCAAAAGTGTATCAAATATTCAAAAAATATATCAAATAGATATCAATTTTTTGGAGTCCTGTATGTCATTTAACTCTGCATTATGAGGACACTTGATATACAGCAACCTACAGAGAGGTCCAACATAATTTGAAATGAGACACAGATGATAAAAAAGTACTTTAAAATTAAAATGAATAACAGTAAGACAGAACCGGAGTACTGTGAATGTGTCTCACTTCAAATGTAATGGTCATCATCTGCCATGCCGGATGGATGGTGAAGGTGGGAATTATAAATAATTTTTTTATTTGCCGATTTGCCAATCTAACGTTAAAGGGATAGTTCACCCAAAAATGAAAATTCTGTCATCATTTACTCACCCTCATGTCGTTCCAAACCTGTATGAGTTGCTTTCTTATGTTGAACACAAAAGAAGATATTTTGAAGATTGCTGGTAATCAAACAGTTGGTGGTTGCCATTGACTTCCATAGTATTTTGTAAGTTCCCAATTTTTAATTTTATAATTTCCTGTTGAATAACACGCGAGGCGGTCTGGGTTACAGTCTGAGGTAAAATTATACGTATGTGTATATATATATACAGTATATATAAATATTTTATTTAATATATATATTTAATATTTTTATATTATGTGAAAAACATTTTTTTTCTTCTAAACTTTCAATGTAGTGAAGTGTTTGTTCAAGTAGACTTTGTTGCTGGAAACCTCACGCGAGCCTGAAAGGTGCTTAAAACTTAAAATCTCATTTGCACTCTTGAAAGCTGTTCACCAAAGACCAAATCTAAGTCCTGCGGAATTTTCTGCACACTTCACCACCGAGGCCAAAATGAGCATTGTGAATGTAAGAGCCTCAAGCTATATTTTTAACAATCATTGTTAATGTTAGAATTGTATTTCAGGGCAGTTCGTGAAGATAATCAAGAGATGTTGTGACAACCTGGACAGAAGTCAGTTCCAGATCCAGCCTCCACACCAGACGTCTCTCTCATATGGATTGCTGTCTACTACCATATTATGTGTTCTCTTCAGACTTAGGTGCATGCAGATATTACTCAGCGACATGAACACTTGAACACTTCAAGAATAGGGAATGTTTAAGAAAAACACAGAAATGTATTTAAGAAATTAACATTAATATCAATTAAACATTAAAAAATTTATTTTTACTGAGGTTTTCTTCCAAAGCACCTAAAAGCCAATTCACACGGCCATACTCCAACGGGGTGAACACACTGACCAAACAAACAAAATAAGCATGTTTTTTTTAAATAGTTTTTGTAACAGTGTGAACTGACCATAATGCTGTATTTGTTATAATACATATACTGTATATATAGATGCACCAGTGTGAAGCATAATTCCCTCCACATTTGCTGTATATCCATAAGGTGATATCTTTGTCATAGTATTCTTTCAATGGTTAAGGAGATTTCACATGACAGGCGTCAGTGCTAGTCACTGCATTGATCTCTATGTAATGAACCATTACCCCAGCGCAGTGTTGTTTGTCAGTTTTGTTCAAAGTTCAGAAAACATTCTTGTTTACAAGTACAACCTTGTATTTTTCCAGTGTTGTGCCAAATTCTGTGACCCATCAAATCTGTATTGAGCTACTTCGACCTACTACTAAACCCAAACCTAATCCTACCCCTAACCTCATTCCTCGGATCACATAATTTGGTGGGTCACAGAACTCAGCACTACAATAGAATGAATCAGCATTGAATGAATGGTTAACTAACTAACTCAATAAGACAGTCCCTTGCTGCCACCTACTGGCATAACAATGTAGCCTGCAATTAAAGCGCTGAAAAATCGCCAACAGCTTCTCAAATCAATTTAAAACTTATTAAATTATAATAAAAAAATATAAATATATAATATATAATCTTTAGTTTTAGTGCAAACAGTAGATTGCAATATAATTATTATAAAATAACAATTGCAGTTTGGTCTAGTTTTGTTTTCGTTGTAGACAAACATGATGTTTGCATGATATAATTTTTTTTTTTTTTTGACTACTTAAAACATACCAGGTTGGTATTTTCACAACGTTTCTAAAACATTTTAATTTGGTTACATTTTATTATTATTATTTATTTATTTTAAAACATTGTACTACAACATTACTTAATTGCAACCAAAGTACAACATTGTGAAAAGTTGTAAAAATGTTTGTGTTTGCTTTTTATATTTTGTGAATAATTACAATGACTAAATTTGTGTGTAGTATAAATTATTAGGCCTACATATGTTAATGTAGTCTTATAAAATGGACAAGCAGGTAAGGTGAAATGTAAAAGAGCGCTGGTAATAAGCTGCATATTCAGATGAACAGAAATATTGTAACCTGTAACATAATAGCCTATGACGAATTATAAAGAAAAATAAAAAGACACCACTTAATCTATTTATTTTGCTATACAGTTATAATATTGTTTTATATTAAAGACAGTTACAAAAAACTATCAGTGAAAAAAGTATGTACAGGAAAGTACAGAACATGTAGTGTCATTTTTAGTAACAATTATTTTCATTTAAGTGGAAAACTGCAACTGGGATGACAGTATAAGTTACAAAACGCAGTAAAATTTTAATATTTTGGAAATTTAGCTCGTGTGTGTATCTGTTAAAGGGATAGTTCACCCAAAAATGAAAATGTGATGTTTATCTGCTTACCCCCAGGGCATCCAAGATGTAGGTGACTTTGTTTCTTCAGTAGAACACAAATGATGATTTTTAACTTGAACCGTTGCAGTCTATCAGTCGTATAATGCATGGCAATGGTAACAAAATCTATGAGAGTAAAAAAAAACATGCACAGACAAATCCAAATGAAACCCTGCGGCTCGTGACGACACACTGATGTCCTAAGACACGAAACGATCGGTTTGTGTCACGAGCCGCCGGGTTTAATTTGGATTTGTCTGTGCATGTTTTTTTTACTCTCATAGATTTTGTTACCATTGCCATGCATTATACGACTGATAGACTGCAACGGTTAAAGTTAAAAATCATCATTTGTGTTCTACTGAAGAAACAAAGTCACCTACATCTTGGCTGCCCTGGGGGTAAGCAGATAAACATCACATTTTCATTTTTGGGTGAACTATCCCTTTAAAGCAACATTAAACATTAGCAAAATTGCATTATTTTTAAGACCAAGATTTAATGGCTTAAAACAGTACAAATGTTTTACTTGTTTATAAGTAACGCTGGAATAAAGTGTCTACTTAAATGTACTAGAACTGCAAATGCTGCGTTCATAATGACTGTTATTAGGCTATTACATGCGGATTAATGCCGACAGCATTGCTTGATTTTAGAGGCGCCATCTAGCGGCTGTGTGTGTGTGTGCAGCTCTCCTGAGCGCACTGTATTCTTAAAGCTGCAGTCCGTAACTTTTTTGTGTTCAAAATTAACTAAATGTATATAATAAGCGAGTACACCATGAGTCCATTTTCCGAACCGTGTTTTTGGCTTATCCAGAATCACTACGGTACACCTATAATAAATGTTTATATTCGGACTATTTTAGACTGGCTCGGGTAGGTACCGCTGCGGAGTAGTCCAGTACCTGCGTGATTCGCCATAGACATAAACACAGAGAAGTAGCTCCGGCTACAATGTTCTTCCGCAAGACGCATGCAGTTCTGTTTATTAACCGCTAGAGGGCCAAAAGTTACGGACTGCAGCTTTAACTGCAAAGTAGGGAAGGAATGCCATCAGCATAAGCTAGCTGTGCTCAAAGTGTTAAACTATTTGATTAAACATTGTTTAATTGACCATTAAACTGCTAAATAACTAAATTTGCCCATCCGAATTGAGTAATTACAGAAATATTAAATACATAAATGTGAAATATTTATTTCATGAAAATAGTTGCTTATAGGATTTAGCCTCCTCCATGCTGCTACAATTAATTTAATGTCTTAATTATTAGAGAATATTTGTAGTATTGTATTTGTGATGTTACTTTTGGATAAATTAACACAATTTGAATACTTGTATTTATGTCATTTATTTATGTATTTTAAATAGAACAAATAAGTCTTACAACTTGCAACTACAGACATACAGGGAGGCAATACTTTATTAGAGACCAGGCAGCATGCAAGAAGCAAATAGATAAATGAAACAGAAAGTAAAATAAAGTGTTAACGAATAAATCTGTACAGAGACAATAATACAAGGAGTGTCATACTTTTTCTAACACGAATGACTTATTAGGAGTTTATAAAGGAGGCTGTTTATTGATTTTTCGATTTGTTTGCTCTATTTTGTTCAATCTCGGAAACGCAGCAGACATCGGAACCATCCATCGCTGTTCCCGCCGGAATGTTTTGAGCGGCGCACGCGCTTCCGGTCTGCCTGCAGTGGCTCTGTGTGGTGTGGTGTTGTGTTCGTGAGGGCGTCAGGACAGCGTTAGTTCAGTGTTAAACACACATGTGAGTTTGTGAAGACCAGCTGCTCTCATCATGGCGGTCCCGATGGAAAGTCAGCTGCAGAGTATCTTTGAGGATGTAGTGGTGGGTGACCGTTTCGTTCATTAAAACAAATATAATGTTTCGTATACAGCATGAGCAAAACGTTCCCTTTCGTTAAGCGAATATATCACAGCATAAACCTTTACACTTTCAAATGTTTGTTTGTTTACGTCAGAAAACTGAGGTGATTGAAGAGGCGTTTACTGGGTGAGTAAATAATAGACTCAATATCAGTGGCGTGACGTTAGCCAGAAGTGTGTTTTTGGGCGGGCCTGAGCTAACTAACGGTCGGATCGGGGGGGGTTAGTTATATCTAATTTAGTTAAATTAGATATAACTAAAGTGTATACTATTATTTTATTATTCAGAAATGTCATGTTTGTGATTTTATTTTTATTTTTTATTTCGTGATTTAAATTAACAGGCCTACAAATTAGGAAAGTGCAGTTAATCGCCGGCGTCAGTCACAAAAATGATATGTATATTTTAAAATAATAATAATAATAATAATTAAAAAAAAGGCTAATCTTTGTGAGGACGACTGGCAACAGCTGGTCTTAAATTCTTTAGACACCGCACACCAAACGAGTTTGAACACCGACTGAAACACTGACTGAGCTCAAAAGACATTCATAATCGGCCTGACAGTAGTGTGTCGTCGAAAGCTGTATATAGAAAAGATTTTAAACATTAATGCTGCTATTGTCTGCTAATGTATTAGGCTACTACTAAGAATGCTTTCCTTATGAGATGTTTTAGCGCTTGTTATGTAAAACATATTCAGATTATCTGATAAATATAGGACTTATCTTTATTCTACCATTTGCTGTAATTACCAGGGCGCATTAATGCACGGGCTTCAAGGGGCTGGAGCCCAGGGGCTAATCTTTGTGAGGACGACTGGCAACAGCTGGTCTTAAATTCTTTAGACACCGCACACCAAACGAGTTTGAACACCGACTGAAACACTGACTGAGCTCAAAAGACATTCATAATCGGCCTGACAGTAGTGTGTCGTCGAAAGCTGTATATAGAAAAGATTTTAAACATTAATGCTGCTATTGTCTGCTAATGTATTAGGCTACTACTAAGAATGCTTTCCTTATGAGATGTTTTAGCGCTTGTTATGTAAAACATATTCAGATTATCTGATAAATATAGGACTTATCTTTATTCTACCATTTGCTGTAATTACCAGGGCGCATTAATGCACGGGCTTCAAGGGGCTGGAGCCCAGGGGCCTACACTGGAAAGGGGGCCCACTGGCTGCAGGGAAATTATATTTTTTTAATAATTATATATATGGGAGTTTGCAGCAGTGACAACAGCGTTCTGTAAACACACTCATTTTCAGCGACCGCCATTGAAGCGGTTCACGCGTGGAGCTGAAAGTCTTACCGTTACTTGCGGACTAATGGACGGGCTCTCTCTCCCTCGTCAGTGCGAGTTTTTAAAAGACTTTTTAATGTGCCTGTCAGGCCCCTGCTCAATATGATTGTTGACCCGGAAACAGATGAAGAGGGTCATTGAGTGCGTGTGTTGTGTGTGTTATGTGTGTGTGTGTGTGTGTGTGCATACGTGAGTGTGTGTTATACGTTGTGTGTGTGTGTGTGTGTGCATACATGCGTGTGTTGTGTGTGTTATGTGTGTGTGTGTGTGTGTGTGCATACATGCGTGTGTTGTGTGTGTGTTATGTGTGTGTGTGTGTGTGTGTTATGTGTGTGTGTGTGTGTGTGTTATGTGTGTGTGTGTGTGTGTGTTATGTGTGTGTGTGTGTGTGTGTTATGTGTGTGTGTGTGTGTGTGTTATGTGTGTGTGTGTGTGTGTGTTATGTGTGTGTGTGTGTGTGTGTTATGTGTGTGTGTGTGTGTGTGTTATGTGTGTGTGTGTGTGTGTGTTATGTGTGTGTGTGTGTGTGTGTTATGTGTGTGTGTGTGTGTGTGTTATGTGTGTGTGTGTGTGTGTGTTATGTGTGTGTGTGTGTGTGTGTTATGTGTGCGTGTGTGTCTCATATGTGTGTGTGTGTGTGTGTGTGTTCTGCAGCATGTTTATGGACAGTCCGGAGGATGAGAGGACCAAACTGGTGAGCTGTTTAGGAGCGTTCAGGCAGTACTGGAGCACTCTTCCTCAGGTCAGCTCATCTTCATCTGTCACGTATTTCTGTGGATAGACCCTGAATTATAATATCAGTTTTTAGCTACCCACTCTCCCATATACAAAATTGTCTGATTTCTTCCTAAAAAGTCATATTTTGGTGGGCATTTAGAACAGATGTGCTTTGAATGCAGCGTATGTGTCTGTGTGTGTTGTCACTGCAGGAGTCACATGATCAGTGCGTGCAGTGGATCGTCCGCTTCATTCATAGTCAGCACAGCCCCAAACGCATCTCCTTCCTCTATGACTGTCTGGCCATGGCGGTGGAGACCAGCCTGCTGCCTCCCAGGTAAACACACCGTCACGCTGGAGTCCGACCCGGGACATAAATGAGCGGTGCTGCCAAACTCTAGTACACTTCGATGCATGGACGACAAGCTGTGTGTGTGCGTGTATTACGTGAGTTATTAATAGTTAACACAAAGTATGTGTTAGTAGCACTTTATTTTTTACAGAAACCAGAACTCAGCCCAAACCTGAAGTCACACTTGACCCGAGTATAACCGGGCTGTGTTTAATGCTCAGGGTGTTCATGTCTCTGACTGAAGTGCGCTGTGTAACGGTGTTTTTGCAGAATGGTGTGTCAGGCTCTGATGAGCTCTGACAGTCTGGAGTGGGAGAGGACTCAGCTCTGGGCTTTGACCTTCAAACTCATCCGCAAAATCATCGGAGGAGTCGACTACAAGGTGAAAAACAAACAACGCATGAGTTCGAATCTGCTGAAAACCATCACATCACAATCACATGCCATCATTTTTCCCAGCAAAAGTGTGCTTATGAATTCATAGATTGACATTTGAGTCAATTTTATTTTGTGTGATGCTTTTCACAATACACATTGTTTCAAAGCAGCTTTACAGAAATACATAGCGTTAATGTTTAAAACACCTTCATGCCACATTTAGAGCTGAGTGATAATATAGTTAACATTTTGCAACAGTATAAACAATAAATAGTTGAGATTTGCTATATACAGTATGTCATGTTTATGTGAGTGTAGTAGAGCTGGATATATTTATAATAGCTGAAAGTTGAAGGTATTAAAGGTGCCACAAAATGTAAAACTGTATTTACCTTGGCATAGTTGAATAATAACAGATCTGTGCATGGAAATGTAATACCGTGAGCCTCAAACATCATTGTTTCCTCCTTCTTATGTAAATCTCGTGCATGCAAAAGACCACTGAAAAACAGGCGAATCAGAACATAACACCGACTGTGACGTTACAGTCGGGATCACTAATAGTTACGCCCCCAACATTTGCATAAACCCGCCCATGTTCTATGCCAGCCGCCAGCCGAACCTGCACAGCCGAATCATCAGAAGTTCTGCAGGTAATGTGAAGAAACAAGCGAGGATTATAGCAAAAATGGCAGATCATGGAAATAAATGTTATGAAAGGCACGGAAAACAAATAACGTGCGTTATAATAAAATAACGCAAGCCGCTAAAGGGACATGTTAGGTGCTTGCTAGCGGTAGCCTGTTACATTACAGTACATAAGATTTCACTTACCACATAAACAGAGTAAGGAGAGATGACTGAGGACGATGGTGAATGATTTACAGATCCTGAGCACCTCTGACAAGCATCTGATCTTGTAAAATCTGTGTTAAGTACTGCCGCTGTAGTTTACACAGAGCACGTGCGATCGCAAATCTCCAAAGTGAAAGTAAAAAGCGATCGTGCATTCGCATATATTAATAGCGGCTCCCCGATGCCCGAAATATATATCTTCCCTGTGTTTCCTTCCTGCTGTGTGAGCTACTGAAATGAGTCGCAGTGTGAAACAGCCAATCAGAGCAGAGCTCAACATTGAGCCGCACTGTGAAACAGCCAATCAGAGCAGAGCTCAACATTATTATTCATGAGCCTTCCAAATAAGGTAATAACAGACCATTTCATTCTAGGGACAAATCCTAGGGTTGTAAATGGACATGTAAAACTTAACTAAGCCACATACCATCTATGCAGATATCAGAGAACAATTTAAAATATTGTATCAATGTATTCTATGGCACCTTTAATTAATGCAGAGAGAGAGATGAGATTTCGGTCATATAGCTGACCTGTTAGCAGTTGACCTGAACAGTTTTTATTATAGCTCTATCATTTCCAGTTAGTTGCAGGTTTTATCTCTTTTTTTTTTAGAATTTGTTTTTTTTTTGCACAGGTAACGTTTAAACCTCAAAATAAATGAACATAGTAAAAGTGTGACTCGCAGAAAGAGTCATTCATCGCTTCATGAAACTGCGTCTAAGGTGAAAGTAGAAGAAATGTCACTTATGGGAGTTGTTTTCTTTAGTAATCTGATGTGTTGTTTGAGTCGAATCACTCACATTATTGAAGATCAGACTGTGCTCCAGTTCCACTCAAGCCATGTGTTTTCTAGTGGTAGTAGCTATTTTTTACTCTGATTTGGTGCTTTATATTAATTAGCCCTTGCATAATCAAGAGCAAAAGTGTGTGAACCAGCTCCAAAAGTCCCCCGACCATCAATAAAGCGTGGGAGTGTCTCTTTATTCTCTACATCTGACTATATGTGATTGTCAGGGCGTGAGGGATCTGCTGAAGGCTGTGATGGACAAGATTCAGACCGTCCCGAACTTCATGAGCTCGGCTGTGGTTCAGCAGCTGCTCGCAGCACGAGAAGTATGTTCGAGTCCTCAGACAGATGACGGTTCTTCTGGTGTTTCCCGAGTGTGATTAACTTTGCTGTGTGAAGGTGGTGGAGTACATACTGGACCGCAACGCTTGTCTGCTGCCGGCGTACTTCGCTGTGACTGAGATCAGGAAGCTGTATCCGGAGGGCATGCTCTCACACTGGGTAACTCACTCCTACAGACTCCTGACGAAGGCTGATTGTTGTAATGCAGGTGATGATTTGTTATCAGTGAGTCTTCACGAAATGAAACCAAAGTGTGTGCTGCTTTTCAGTTGTTGGGCAGCCTGATATCTGACTTCGTTGATAGTTTCAGACCGACCGCCCGCATTAACTCCATCTGCGGTAAGACGCATCCACACATCCTCGTCTCACAGTGCGGTGGAATAAGGATCCCATGAGCCCCTGCGGCAGTGTGTCACATGTTTGAATATGTTTCAGGGCGCTGCAATCTTCTGCCAGTGGTTAATAATTCTGGGGCCATTTGTAACTCGTGGAAACTGGACCCGACCACTCTGCGCTTCCCGCTGAGGGGAATGCTGCCCTATGATAAGGTACCGCTCTCGACCTCACAGAATAACTAATGAATCTCACATAAGAACGTGTACAGGTCATGTTTGCCCAAAAATTAAAAGAATCATAAAACATGTAAAATCGTGGACAGTTGCATCCAGATAACTCAGTCATCCAAGCACAAAGATCCTGAAGTTACTGTGATTGATTGATTAATCAGTGCACAGGATTAATAGAGAAAAGGATTTTATAAAGCGGATAGTTCCGGTGCTTGATTCTGATTGGCTGAGCCGCGTTCGAAGCTGTTGTAAATTACACTACAAAGTAACATACACCTTTGTTTACGTTTGTGTGTTGCTCGGCAAAGCAATAAGCCCCGTGAAGCCGTGGTTTACAGTGAATTTATAACAGCTAACTCCGCTTCACATCGTGCCTAACAACGCCCCTTAGCTGTAATAAATTCACTGTAAACCACGGCTTCACGGGGCTTATTGCTTTATTTCATAACACTTCTTATAAATAAAGGGGTTTCCACAGTGATGCCATGCCAGAACTATTTTTGGTTCCTCTCAGAATCTTTAAGTGATTAGTTTCTAAAAGAATCCGTTTTTTTGTTAGTGTGAAGAGCATTTTAATGATGTACTACAAACCCTTTTCCACTATGAAAAATCTTTTGTGCAATGGAAAGATTCAATTAATTCTAAAGGTTCTTCATGGACAAAAAAATAATAAATCCCGCACACTTATCCGCACATGCAAATGTTTCAAAATATAACTTTATTCACTCACAACATTTCGGCCCCATGACCTTCATCAGGCATATGCGAACAAACACAGAATCAGTGACGTAATACATCATGAAACCTACCTCATCACATAGAAAAAAATACATATACCATAAACACATAAAATAGAAAAACAAAAAACACCCCTCATAACTCTATGACATCACATTAAACAGTGCTTCATCATTCATGGTGATAAAGTCTGAAGGGCAACAATCCAAAATAACTCGCGTCTCTGTAAAATTATTTCTATATTCTATCCTCTTGGTGGCACATTCCCTTTTTCTGTACCACAAAAGCACAAGGAGGAGACATCGTGATACAAAGACAGAAAATGGGCCGCAACAGAGTAATTAAGACTTTTCTTCTGATAGAACTCTTATGTTCACTTTGTTTTGCCGACAGAGACTGCGAGGACAACGAATCAAATAAACAACATGTGTAGAACCACAAGTAATAGCAGAGTTAATTCGGTATTTCTGGTTCTCGGGTGACAAAAAGGATGTTTTAAACGCATTATTACACTGTGCACAATTACCACAATGATCATTTCCATTCTGTATAGGGCTGAGTAATCTCTGAGAGGGACTAGGAATTATACTCTGTAAACGGGCATGCGCTAAATAGTCTTTCAGATTTCTCACACGTTAATATACAGTCAACGGAGGGTGTTGAAACGGCACTGAACTCCGGATCCGAAGATAACACGTACCAGTGCTTTTGTAAAATTGACCTTATCAGATTAGACATGGGCGAATAAGTTGTAATGAAAATGAAAGTTTTTTTTCAACAACTGTTTTTCGAAAGGATGTATTAAGTGCTTTGTCAACCCAGAAGGGTAACCTCTTTCTAAAAATGTCTTTTTCATGATTACCGATTTCTCAGTCTGATTCAGAATGACAAATCCTCTATAAAACTGACTCTTAGGAAGTCCATTTTTTTAGAAAAGGAACCAATAAACAACCTTTAAGAGTTGAGGGCTTTAGGATTTTGGAAAAACTGACATTGCAATATTTCGTTTTTCTAAATCTATATTGCAGTATTAAAAAAATACAGAAACTACATAAATTATTTTGAGCGTGAAGCATATTTTTTAGAAAAATGTGGGTGTACTCATTACATGAACCAACCCAAACCACTTTCAGTAACCATGAAGTGAAAAAAAAAAAACCTTTCCGCCCAAGTTTTCATCGCCCACATTCCCAGTGTTTTTGACCCATTCAATATGACTATAAAATAATAATGATTTTTTTTGTGATTATTATTAAATAAAATCATTAAGCAAAATATAGTGCAATAATACTATTATTTTAAAATTAACAAACGTTTAATAAAAAATACTAATAATTTATACTATAGTAAAACTGTAAAATTACAGTACTAAGACTTACATCTTAATTTTCAAAAGTAAAACATCAAGCTTTTATTTTGGATGCTTGTCTGCAAATAAATATATGCACAGCTGGCTTCTGAGTGAACCGTGTGATTGTGTTCATCATTTACATGTCAGAGCGGCTCAATGCACAGTAAATAAACTGCTTCACTTTGAAATCGGCAACGTATTATTTAATTAAAGCATTTGTGATTTGACTAGACATTAAGCCATATTGCAACATCAATTTTTTTTAAATATATGTAGTGCAGCTTTAGTTTTCATGTATTTTCATCTGAATGTAATAAGTTGTTCCTCCTCTAATGTGATTGCTGCCGGTGTAATCAAGGCAGTGTGGGTGGTTATAAACAGCAAAAGCCCTGTGAATGTCCTGCTTCATGCAGAAACACGTGTGTGTGTGTGTGTGTGTGTGTGTGTGTGCGTGTGTGTGTGTGTGCGTGTGTGTGCCTGTGTGTGTGTGTGTGTATATGTGCGTGTCTGTGCCTGTGTGTGTGTGTGTGTGTATATATGTGCGTGCCTGTGTATGTGTGTGTCTGTGTCTGTGTGTGCGTGTGCATCTGTGTGTGCGTCTGTG
>NW_015626057.1:158650-163650 GCF_001515625.1 Sinocyclocheilus rhinocerous | reverse complement strand
ACCCTCGAGCACCAGGGGGCGTCACTGTCCTCAGAATCAGCCCCACAAACGCTGATCTGACTCTGATGATGTGCTGCCGCTTTCCTTGCGATCAGGGCTTCTGTGAGCATCTTCATGTCCTGCTTTCATGGGTGTGTGTTTGCTCTGAAGCGTGTCCCATTTGTGTTTGGCCATCTCCTGTGACCGTCGTGTTGGATATGTTCTGTGTGTTCTGTGAATACACTCATGTTCATCATGTGCAGACTGTCCCTGCGTTAGATTATAGCTGCGTATGTATCAGAATCAGTATCATATTGTTTCTGGTTAGACATCAAGAATAAAAGCATAGAATAGAATAGTACAAACGGAACCAGGGAGTTGCAATAGATGTAATAGACGGAGTAACTCAAACACAGTGAATTACGCTCTGCTTGCAGCTTAGATCATGAGAAATCAGTGTTTCTTTGATCTGGAATAAATGAGTCTGATCATGAGAACATACAGTAGGTTTCAGAACTATAAACTTCCTCCTCATTCCAAAAACACATTCATTACAATTAAACTACTCAAATCACCTGTCCATAAAATTGCTGGGTTTCATGTCAGAACCAAGGCTCTTATTTCATGAATAGCATAAAAAAAAAAAAGTGACCTTTTTTTTTGGAATTTTTATTTTATTTTTTTTAACTACACTGTCGTCTTAGATTAGATTTTTTATTTGACTGTTTCTAGTTTTATTTTGTTTGTGGTATTTAAATAATTCTATTGTTCACTCCTTAACATAATTTAGCACCACACTTTTTTGCACCACAATAAAGTATAAATATATTTAATAGTATATCTAAGAGATTTGTTTGTCGCTTTCATCAACTTAACAGTATATCTTCCATCCTGCCTTCACATTTATGGAGCTCCTGTGCCATTATATTTGAGTTGACACGTACTCTGCTGCATGCTGGTTTATTATTTTGGTGACATCGTAGGATAAGTTGTGTCCCAAACAACATGTAGAAAAATGAACTGTGGTTAGTTGTTGTACATGTTAATCAGACGACCCCTTCTGTGGTCTAAAGCTGAGATATCAAAAATCAGACCATCCAGCTGACACTATTAAAAACCAAGTCATTTTAGCTTCAAAGTTTGTCATTTTCGCTTACATTTTGGCTCTTTTGCAAAGTCTTTTGTTATTACGAAGCTAATGAAATTTGTCTTCAAGCTATTTTCTGATGTTAAGCTTGCTCAGAAACCCAAATGCATCTGCACACTCCTAGCTGCTTTCACGTGGCAGCGATGCCTAATCATGTTGAAGTAATGAGGAGGAAGTCGGATAGATTCTGATTCCTAAACAGCAGAAAATTATAGTATTAGGCCTGCTAGTGTCCTAAAGTACTTGAGCTAAACTATCCAGCTTGTATGTAATGAACTGAAGAGTAAGATATGGGGAATGTCTGATGAACATCGAGGGCCCTCTAGGACTCCAGATGTGTGTTTGCAGTGGTTCTGGTCTGTGTAAGAGTGCCCTTCTGTGCACTGTTCTGCCCTCCTGCAGCACAAGCAGAGGTGTCCGGTTCTGGAGGACCAGCTGGTGGATCTGGTGGTGTACGCCATGGAGCGGTCCGAGACGGAGGAGCAGTTCGACGACGGCGGAACCAGTCAGCTCCTGTGGCAGCACCTCTCCAGCCAGCTCATCTTCTTCGTTCTGTTCCAGTTCGCTAGCTTCCCTCACATGGTGCTGTCGCTCCATCAGAAGGTGCAGCGGTGGGGGGGAATCGCTCACACTGGTCCATGTCCCAAATGGTGCATTCGTGCCCTTCACTTTAGCGGGATAAGCTAGTGCCGACCTGTGGGTCGCTAGTTCACTCACATGTGTTTGGGAGGCTTCAAGGAATAGTTAATCTAAAACTGTTATAAGATCAAAGCCATATGTCCAAGTTATGTTCCAAATTTGAAGTTGATATCACAAAAATGTAGGTTCCTGTGAAATTTTGTTTAGGCGCTGTACCAAAAATAGCCACTAAACCCCATTGAATTTTTTTGAACGCATTTTCCTGTCACACATTTATTCACAATATTACTTCTATCACAAAATAGTCACTAAATATTGGACCTTGAGAGACAGAGCATTTTAACAATATTTGTTTTGTCAAGATAAGAAAAAGTTTTGATCGTAAATATTGACGCCGCCCACTAGGGGGAGGATCCCGCCAAAAGGATTTAAAGTACATTCGTATGAAAACACAATGTCAGATTTCAAAATGGATTAAACGGGATGAATTTTGAGAGTTTAAACTTTCCTATGATATCTAATTTAGGATGATTACTAAAATATGTGATGGTTGGGGGAGGGAAGTGTGGCTGAGAGTTAATAGGTTAAACTGTTATTCAGTGATAATCTGTCCTCTCATTCTCTGCATATTCAAACTGGTTGTAATATACATTGGTGTTTGATGTTAAGAACATCAAATGTTGCCCGACGCAACTAGAAGTGCAGTTTTTAATAAGATTAGAAATCTCACTAAAGTACTAAAATAACTAAAACTAAAATAAATACAACTTAATAAAATCTATATATAGACATTCAAAAAAAAAAAAAAACGAATAAAAGCAAAAACAAAAAAATACTAAAACTAACTAAAATGAAAATAAAATCTAGTTCAAGACATGTATAGTTTCTGAAGACATATTTGCATATAATATAACACATGAGTCAGAAAAACTGCTTGTGTAATGTTTGCGTGGTGCTTTTGGCCTTTGTGGCGCTCGAGCTCCTGGTTATGAAATACTTCTAAACATCTTTTGTGTTCCTCTGCAGAAAGACAGGTTTGTTCAGATTTTCATGAGGTTGATTAAATGTCCATATTTGGGTTAACTGAAGTAGTGATGTAACTACGTAATTAATTTTTATAGATTGCCCCGGTGTTTTTTGCATTTAGGTGTCAGAACGTGTGCACTTTGCCAGGATGTGTCTCTGACATGCATTGAGTTAGAGAAAGAAGTGTATATTAAATTCCCTTTTCACACCATCCTCATCTCCATCAGTGAATTTCCCATCCGTTGGGAGGATTATAGATCTCATGTACTGCTGTGACCACCAGTGCAGGCTTTGCTAAAGGGCTCATCGAACCGTAAAATGACTAATGGGTCACCTTTTGATTTCATTGAGAAGTGCAGACCCAAAAACTGACTGAATCTCCACACGGAGTGCACCATTTGGGACGTAGCCACACACCCACACTTGCATGTGAATTACACTTCTGCTTCTTTCCGATCACCTGGGAAAGGGCTTCTAGCCTGTGTTTCATTGTCTTTACGCTTCTCCCTCTTGTGAACAGCTGGCCGGTCGGGGTTTGATCAAAGGCAGGGATCACCTGATGTGGGTGCTCCTGCAGTTCATCTCGGGAAGCATTCAGAAGAACGCTCTGGCTGACTTCCTGCCCGTCATGAAGCTGTTTGACCTGCTGTACCCCGAGAAAGAGGCGAGTGACTGCTTTCATTGCTTTCATTTAAGTGGGACACGGCGGCCTGTGAAAGCTTCATGAATTCATAATGTGACACTCTAAACATGCTGTTGATGAAGGTCATCTGAACAAAGCTTCATTTAGTGCTAGCAGACCCTGCTAACCTCTTTTGTTCAGCCGCTCATTAGTAATCATTTAGCAGAGTCTTGGACTTGCAGTGCACTTCAGTGCCTCACTCTAGGACACAGTGGTGACTCTAATAAAAACTTGCTTTTATAAAACAGATAGTTCCGGTCCTTGATTCTGATTGGCTGAGCCGCGTTCGAAGCTGTTGTAAATTACTCTACAAAGTAACATACACCTTTGTTTACGTTTGTCTGTTGCTTGGCAACCACTTTGTTGCAACCACAACTGATTCTGAGGAGCTACATTGTTTGGTGGAAGAATACTGTTTTTATTAATATCATTACACTTTATTTTATTCTGTTAAACCTAACTACGTATATGGAATAACCGTTTTATAAAAGCAATAAGCCCCGTGAAGCCGTGGTTTACAGTGATTTTATAACAGCTAAGGGGGTTTTAGGCACTCCACTTCACATCGTGCCTAACAACGCCTCTTAGCTGTTATAAATACGCTGTAAACCACGGCTTCTTGGGGCTTATTGCTTTATCAAGTAAGTCGCTTTGGATAAAAGCGTCTAATAAATGACTAAATAAATAAATAAATACAATCAAGACATATCTATTAAAAAATGCATTAAATAATTAAGACAAGAGGTTAAGAAAAAAATTAAATGAATATGTAATTAATGCATATATTTATCAAAATGCTCCTTTCTAGTTTTTTTTTTTCCCTAGCCAACTATTGAGTTTATGGTCATTGAATGTCATTCCTAAGGTAAATGGGATGTTACGTGACTTTATTGTTTGCAAGTTGTTTTATTGACATCTTTCCGCGGTTGAAACACTGATTGATCGATTACATGAGATGTGATAGATTTCAGTAAGTTGCTCTGTTTCTGATGTTCATTCATGTTTATTTGCTGCTGTAACTAGTAGTAAAGAGGAAGAGATGATCGATTCACATGCTGCTTGAACTGATGCAGATACAGTGATCTGTCACAGCACATTAAAGAGCGGCAAACCACATATCATATAAGCTTATTTTGATTATACAACAGCTTCGAACGTGGCTCAGCCAATCAGAATCAAGGACCAGAACTATCTGTTTTATAATGATATTTTGATCATGTGTCAACTGAAAACTGCATAGACTAAAAGATGTCGGTTCATCAACATGGAGATCGATAGGAGAAATTGTTATTGTCATTGTCAAATTCATTTTCGGCCAAATGGTTAGAGATTCTGTGTTTGTCTTGTTGTCTGATCTACATAATTCCTCTCGTAAATCAGGCACTTAATCAGTGCAGGCAAATAAACGGCGCTTTCCACAGATTCAGTTAATTCTTATTAAATTCCCCCCTGAATGATTTAAAGGCACAATATGTAAGATTTTTTTATTAAAATATCCAAAAACCACTAGAACAGTGTTATATATTT
>NW_015626057.1:155678-158332 GCF_001515625.1 Sinocyclocheilus rhinocerous | reverse complement strand
GCTTTCAGCCTCACTCTGCTTCATTCTACTACGTTAATAAATCATTAGCTCATCCATGAACATGATTTCTGCCCGAGTCCCGTCGGATTGCATCGGCTGTGGGGATGAAGACCACAACTCCCATGATTCCACACTCAGTCACAGCGTCATCAAACTACGCCTTTGTATCTTTGTTTATTTTGAATACGCGCCCTCTAGCGGCGAAAATTACATATTGTGCCTTTAAGGGAACCATATAGTCAACAGACAGCCAGAACCGATATCAGCTGTCTGTCATTAGTGCTGCCAATATTAGCTCACTGTATTAGTCATTTAGGCAGTTGCTGTGATTAGTGATGTCGTCGGCTATCTACACCGTCATAGTTGTTAGCTTTGTGCTTGTCTGTTTGTGTAGCCTAGCAGGACAGCTGATGAAACACAAGCTGCTGTGATCCAGCCATTAGCCCACAGCATCTGTGAAGGACAGACAGATGTGCTGCGACTGCCCATCAGCCCTGGAGTTTAGCTGAAGCATGTAACGAGCACAAGGCAATTAGATGCTCGCCCAGAGGAAAGCATTAATGAGTTCTCCACGAAATAGGCAGAAGAGTCTGATTGTATTGATGATGCTATAGACTTCAGATCTCTTTAAATCCAGCTGTTAGCACCTATTTTTAAAAGTTTCTGAAATAAGTCTCTTCTGCTCACCAAGGCTGCATTTATATGATCAAAATACAGTAAAAAAAACAGTAATGTTGTGGAATATTATTACAATTTAAAACAGCTGTTTTCTATGTGAATATCTGTTAAACTGTAATTTATTTCTGTGATCAAAGCTGTATTTTCAGCATCATTACTCCAGTCTTCAGTGTCACATGATCTTCAGAAATCATTCTAATATGCTGATTTGCTGCTCAAGAAACATTTCTGATTATTATCAATGTTGAAAACAGTTGTGCTGCACAATATTTTTGTGGAAACTGTGATGCGTTTTATTTTTCAGGATTTCAGAAAGTTCAAAAGAACAGCAGTTACTTGAAATAGAAATCTTTTGTAAGATTATACATGTCTTTACTATCACTTTTGATCAATTTAATGTGTCCTTTCTGAATAAAAGTATCAATTTCTTTAAAAATGACCACAAACTTTTGAACAGTAGTGTAAATCAATATTAAACATGAAAGTTCATAGCCAGATACTGACACGAATGGAGGACTGTTATTTTTTTTTTTATAATGTAATGAAGATAATTTTCAAGTTGTAATTTGTGTTTTGGATTGTAACAACCTAGACTTGACAAATGAACAAAAAATTAAAGAAATGAAATCATAGATGACTACCAAGCACAAGTCTGGAGAAATTGTTATTAATGCACACCTTTGGGGAAAATTATTATTTAAAGTAACAAGTTGCATTACAGATAATGAAAGTATTTGTTACATCTTTGTATGGCACATAGATAGAGCATCCAAATTAAAGATAGTTCAAACAAAAAATAAGTTTTCTGAAGTCATATGATCCTTGAGAAACCAACTGACATCTAGTACATTATTTACTAAAAATCTCCCTTCTACACTCTTAAATTGTGATGCACAACTCTGTGCTCAGAATAAGGAGAAGAAAGATACTGTGTAAAAGCTAGTTAGTTCTCAACAGCGTTTTGAATTACGTGTGGCTTTGTTTTGTAGTGTATTCCAGTCCCGGACATCAACAAGCCTCAGTCCACGCATGCCTTCGCAATGACCTGCATCTGGATTCACCTGAACCGCAAAGCTCAGAACGACAACTCCAAACTCCAGATCCCTATCCCACACTCGCTCAAGCTGCACCACGAGTAAGACACTCACAGACACACTCACTCTCTCACACACACACACACACACACACACTCACTCACACTCACTCACTTACTCACTGCTCAGAATCTGTTGAGCAGCAAATACTTCAGCATGGTCTTGTCAGTCATCTCTCCTTATTCTCGACCTGTGATCAGTCAAAGCTGACTCCGGTAGCTCTTGTTGGATGCAGGGTTGCCAAGACCGCGTTTTTTCCACAGAATTGGGCTACTTTTAAACTGTTGCCATGGGTTGGTTTTCCCAAGTGGGTTAAAGGTTTGAAATATTGCATAAATTACATTTGACTGAAATGCTTGTATTGAAACATTTTGCATTCTACCTATGATAAAACTTGCATGGACTTCTACATTAACTGTTCCCTCCTGGTGGAACTACCTGCCCAGCTCAATCCAAGCAGCTGAGTCCTTAATATTTTCAAGAAACGGCTGAAAACACATCTCTTATATCTACATTTGACGCTCTAACTCTAGCACTCTCTATTCTAATGATAATTCTAATTTTATCATCTTGTTTTTTTTAATTAAAAAACTTGACCCTCTAACATTTGCACTCTCTATTCTATTTCTATTCTAACTAGTTGTTTTATTTATAAAGAAAGAAGAGCCTCTAACACTAGCATTCTCTATTCTTTATTCTTTCCACTTTTTTATTTATTATAAATAATGACCTTCTAACACTTGCATTATCTATTATTTTTCCGTTCTATTGACTTTTTGTTTTATTTTTTATTTCAAAATTACCCTCTAACACTAGCATTCCCTATTCTTGTTCTATTATTTCTACTTGTTTTGTTTTTATTTATTATAAAAACAAAATAAG
>NW_015626057.1:155274-155644 GCF_001515625.1 Sinocyclocheilus rhinocerous | reverse complement strand
CCTACTTATACTACGCCCTTAAAGTATGTACTCTTTTGGTGAAGAAAAAGTACACACTTTTGAGTGTGTATTAGAAGAGTAGGCAAGCATTGGGACATACTATCACGTCACACAACTGCGTCTTTAAAGAACGCTCTGTCGCATAGATACACGCACCCTGTCACTGTAAACTGGCCTGCCAATCATCTTGTCACAGTTAACATTCTCCACATTTCATTTAATTTAACTTCTTGCCGTATTGGAGAGAAAAGAAGTAGCACATTGATCTGCCGGTCACGGGTCTTTCATGCCGAGAACTCATATTTTATGCATAATGATGCATTTAAAAGTTAACGACCAAACGGATGTTTATAAAAGTTTACATTGCTGT
>NW_015626057.1:128048-154378 GCF_001515625.1 Sinocyclocheilus rhinocerous | reverse complement strand
GAAATATAACACAGATAACATTAAATAAATATTTTTTACCAGGTTAAATGTTGAATATTAGTAACTCAAACCCCTTTTTCTGAGCCTCTCTACCTAACCGTCGATCGCGCACATCTGCCATGTTTGTAGTTTTTTTAACGCCTATTCCTTCTGTGATGCACATGTTGAGTTTCTGCATAAGAGTCTGCCCATGACCGACTATAAGATCGCTCTGCTGTGTAACGCGTACTCCACAAACTCGGAGTGCTTCACGCTGCCCATGGGTGTGCTGGTGGAGACCATCTACGGTAACGGCAGCATGCGCATCACTCTGCCTGGCACCAACTGCATGGCATCCGGCTCTGTCACGCCTTTACCCATGAACCTGCTGGACTCCCTCACTGTCCACGCTAAGATGAGGTGAGAGGAGATACTCAAACTAATCTTTTGCATGTAAATTAGTTTTAGCCGTGACTACTAACAGGACACTTCTCTGGGTCCCAGTTGGTTGCTTTCACTGGGTGTTCCCATCCTCTGTGAAATCTCATTGGTCTGACTGCTCCTCAATCATGTCATGAGACTAAGTCTTGTCATGTTTTCATATCTGATTCCTGTGTGAGACTGCAATCTTGAGTATCTGCCTAATTCGATGCCAGCAATCCGACAAAAATTCTAAAAAATTGATATGAATGTAAAGTATAGACCTCTTATTGCTACATCTGCAACATCATGATTTTAAAAACTGCAATTACAAATGTCTGTTTGTGTTACAAGAACGTCAGCATCTTAAAATCTTACGATCAATACATTTGTGGTGGATTTAGATCTGGTTTTAGACCACAAAAATATATTAGTATGTTGTAGGACCTTCTTTTGCAGCCAATAGAGCATCAGTTCATGATAGATACAAGTCCTGCACGGTGGCCAGAGGGATTTTTAGCCGTTCCCTTTGTAGAGCAGTGGCCAGGTCACTACGGATGCATTTACACTGCAGGTCTTGATGCCTAATTCCGATTTGTTGACTATGTCCGATTTGTTTCTGACGACCAGCCTACATCATCTTTTAAAAGTGACCTGTATCCGATATCTGCTTTTACACTATCCACTGGGCGAAACAACCCAGGGTAGACGTACTGGCAGGTTGCCAGGTCTGCAAAACAAAACCAGCCCAATTGACCCTTCGCAGGGAGTCTGATTGACAGACGATCTGACCAATCAAAATACAGAATCTACCATTTTTGTCCGACAAACAAACCAGACAGAAGAGCAGATTAACATCGGTGTGCATTGACGTCTTTCCGCGGTTGAAACGAGATTCCTTCTGATGTTCATTCATGTTTATTTCGAGCTGTAATGAGTAAAGTAAAGAAGAGGAGATGATCGGTTCTCATGCCGCTTGAACTGAGTTGCTACAGCAATGTCGCGACACATTAAAGAGCCATAAAACGGTATTTATTGTTTGAATTTATTAAAAAATTACAAAATTTGAAAGCTGAGGCTTTGTTTCATACCTAAAGTAACCTGCTCTGTCTTGTCTATCAGTGTCCTCTTTGCTCCGCAATGTATTTTTCACTGCGTGAGAACATGATGTGTGGCATGAGAGCGGCATTGCTTGTAACTAAGCAAGCTAAGACATAGACATGTAACTAAGACATAGCAACGGTAACTAAGGACCGGGTCTTTGCGAAGGGTTAGTTGCTATTCAAAACTAGCCCAGTCAGTTCAGTTCAGATTCTGCACGATAATTTTCTCATGCCATTACTTTGGCAAATGCAATAATTCTGTATCATTTTTACGCGGTTTTCCCTGCGGCAGAATCACTTTTTCAATGATGTACGACTTCTCATTGACAGGAGAATATCCAGTTTGCCTACTTACATGGCAGACACTAATGCACGTATCCGATTCTTATCAGATTTATTTCTACAGATGAATGAGGCCTCAAACCCATCTGAGAATATCAGAATCCATGTGCTTTTTCCTGCTTGCACGTTTGAGGGTCGTATCCGATCTGTGCCACATGGGAGGAAAAAATCAGAATTGGGTCACTTGAACGTTTCCTGACTCACTCTTCCAAAACCCCCCAATTATTGTGGCTGAATAATATTCACATCTGGGGACTGTGCAGGCCATGGGAGATGTTCAGTTTCACTTTCATGTTCATCAAACCAGTCTGTCACCAGTCTTGCTGTGTGTATGCGTGCATTACTATGCTGATGCACAGCACCACCTTCAGGGTACAATGTTGAACCATTGGGTGCACATGTTTCTAGGGAATCCAGTCCAAACCATCGCTAATCCACCCTCATGTTTCACTTTGGGTGTGCATCTGACTGGCTGTTGAGCCTCTTATCCACACCATAACTCTCCTGGATGTGGGAAAGACCGTGAAGGTGGACTCAGAGAACGGTACATGTTTCACATTGTCCACAGCCCAAGATTTGTGCTGCTGGCACCATTGAATCCAGCGTTTGCCATTGGCCAACTGGCCAGTGTTTCATTTTACAGTCTAACCCCTATTATATATATATATGTGTGTATGCACTGACAAGGTGCAGATTTTTAATAGGATGAACATGATGCATGCGATAGAACAAATAAATTAGCCAAATATTATCTTTTATGGCACGAAACTACCATAGTAAGAAAGGCTCCAATACAAAGCTGCACAAAAACACTTATGCATATCCTGGACACATGAGGATAAGCTTAAAGCACCACAGAGTTATGGGCAAGCCTCGCTCCGCAATGTCAAGTTCATAACAGTTAGAGAACCAAGAGAAGAGTAATGTGTGTATGTGCAACACTGAATGTATTGCATCTGTCCAACAGTCTACCAAGACTTTTTCATGAGAGTTTTGTTTTCCAGTTACTGTGTGAATGAGTTTCATTCAGTCTGCTACAGTGCTTTCGTCTGATATTGAGTACTGTTCACGCCGTTCAGAACCACACCAACAAACTCAAGCAAAATTAAACAAAAGCACAGACCTTTATGTTCAGATTCTGCACGATAATTTTCTCATGCCATTACTTTGGCAAATGCAATAATTCTGTATCATCCATTTTTAAACAACTGTCTGCACTGCCAGCTAACAGCATGACTGAAACTAGCCATGCACGTCATGTTATGATTACAAGAGGCTGCTTTATATCCTCTGACATACTGACAGATGGGTAACCAGTGCACATCCTCTTCCAGAACAACAAGACACACTTGAATGTAAAGGAGGACATGTTCAGCCCTCAGTTCCTCATTTCAGAGTAGGACGAAGTGCTTCATTCACTTCAGATGAGGTGTGGTGGACTCCTGCTGTGCTCCTCATGGAGTGGTGCATGTTACGGGACTCTCCTATCCACATTCCCGCCTCTGGAGGTGCTTCAGCCACTGCTGGACATGGAGGACTTATCCCTGATTCTTGTTCCTCATTGAGCACCATGGGGGCGTATTGGGTCATGAATGATACAGAAGTAGAGTGCACAGGCTCCTCCACCAAAGCACAGTGCTCTTAACGCACACTCCAGAGCGGTTTTCAGGGGTTAGTGTATCCCATCATGCATCATGTTGTGGAAATAAACCGTGAGACTTTTTGCCGAGATCTCGCGAGAGGTCACGGAAACCTTACCAATGTATGCTAAATATTATTAATAGTTAGATATTACATATAATTTGGTAGTAAAACAAAAGAGTTGCACGCTTTATTGATGCAAATGAGTAGTGGTGATGATTATTTTGTACAACTGCTTTTTATCACTTAATTAGAAGTGCCACAAAAGTAAATTGTGTCGTCTGTTATAGGGACTACACGTTGAGTAGCTGGTTCCTGTGTGTTTGATTGAGGTTGGAGCTGACGCTTGGTCTGACGTTTTTGTATTGGAGAGGTTTATCATACCAAGGCATTACTCACTTTAACGACACATGATGCTCTGTTTGCTCTGTCATGATGAGTTACTCTAAGGCTGTGCATAAAGGTGTCTTCAGCAAACCACGACTGTATTGTAGTTGTGCTCATTCATGCATAGTACCACATTCTCAGAGGACCTTTTGTTTTTCCTATTAGCTTGATCCACAGCATTGCAACCCGTGTCATTAAACTGGCCCACGCCAAGACTAGTCTAGCCCTGGCCCCAGCCTTGGTGGAGACGTACAGCCGACTGCTGGTCTACATGGAGATCGAGTCCCTCGGCATTAAGGGCTTTATCAGTAAGTCTGACGCACATGTCACAGCACATGTTTTTGACCTTTGAAACTGTGACTGTATGTGCTTCCTCCACTAGGTCAGCTTCTGCCGAACGTGTTCAAGTCGCACGCGTGGGGGATTCTGCACACGCTGCTGGAGATGTTCAGTTACCGCATGCACCACATTCAGCCTCATTACCGCGTGCAGCTCCTGTCACACCTTCACTCGCTCGCTGCTGTTCCACAGACCAATCAGAACCAGCTGCACCTCTGGTGAGGCTCCGCCCACACACACAGTTCATGCGTCTCACATCGAAGGCTGTGTCCTCCGGAGGATGCATTTGTCGGTCGTATACGTCAATGAAGAAAGTATCATTTCAGAACAGTTGCCATTATAAAATCCTCTTGAGGCATGAATTAAGGTTTCCTTTTTGCATTGGAATGTAATGGTTACTTTTTTGAATTAAAGCAGCCTTGATGATGTATGTGGCCGACAAATGTGTTCTCCGGAGGACACGGCTAGTATCTCCCCTACTTCATGCTTAAAGTTAATGAACAAAACAATCGTTATCACAGACTGCTCATGATGACTAACATTTTAAAGCTTTCCTGGAAGCGTAGTAGTCACATGACCTCACTACAGTTCGGCAAGTGGCAGCTAGTTATCATGGATATCTTGGAAATAAAATTGCTACTTTGTAGGAGCGTAACGGTACACACATTCATACCAAAAATAGTTTTAACTTCTGTGTGTGCGCAACATACTCTGAAATTTAGAGTTTCCCCCCTAGCATGTAATAGATATACTTTAAAGGGGTCATGAACTGGCTTTTTAAAAATGATTTTATATTGTTGTCTGAGGTCCACTTATGACGTTCGTGTGGTTTTGACATTCAAAAACATCAAAATCAATAAGTAATAGGCTATTTTCTACCCTGGTTTTAAGGCCAGCTTGAGAAACGCTGGTTTTTATGAGCATGCTGCGTTGAAGACTTGGAAGTAAACGCCCACTGCTGTGATTGGATAACAGTGTTGCATAGTAAACTAACTACAAACTAACTTCATAGTTGAAGCCTTCTGTGACTTTGGTAAGCCACGTACACATAATCAAGCGATGTCTAACAAAGCAATAGTGACACAGTATAAATATTAAATGTGCAGCTGCTCCATTCCTGTCGGATCTAGTATAGACGCACCAGCATTGCTTTTTAATCTGTCTCTCTGCAAATACAGCGTCGACCTGTGTCTTGTTTACAAAGGAATCCGCTGTGAAATGAAGCGAACAAACGCTCAATGTTTTACTCGCGTGAGCTGAAACTTCAGTAAAAATGAAGTTCAACCACGCATTCCTAATATTTGAATCTGAAGGAAGGTTATGCAGCGACTATGTTCTTCCACAATCAGGCACCGCACAATATTCTGCGATCTTCAACGGCATGTTTATTGCTTGGTTGCTTGATCCGGTTTAGTGCCACTTATATTATTTCCCTACTGTGTCATGCGTGAATCAGTGGGCGGGGCTACAGAATTAGGCGTTGATATTCTTGTGGAGGCGGAGCTTAACCTATCTATTACAGGCACATTCCAGGATCTGGCATTCGCTGGGCCTGCTCTCAATAAAAGCTTTTATTTCAGTAACAAGGACATTTTCAGTTCTGAAACTTACAGGATACTCTTTTAGTACGATGATCTCTTATATATTAAAAGCTCAAGTAAAAGTTGATTTCTCAATTCACGACCCCTTTAATGTTGTGAACACAGAGTGGGCTGCTGCGTTAGAAGTGCACAATCCAACTTAAGTGCTTCAAACTAACTGATAAGCCTACAGTTTAAAGCTAACTTACATCTTACAACTTCTACACACTGTCCTGTAGCTTTAGTAGCTGTGGTATGGCAGTGCATTGCTCCAGTCACAGCCTGTGTGTTTGTCATTTGTCTGTGTGTTTGTGTGAGCAGTGTTGAGAGTACCGCTCTGAGGTTGATCACGGCTCTGGGGAGTTCAGAGGTTCAGCCGCAGTTCACACGCTTCCTCAATGACCCTAAAACGGTGCTGTCTGCCGAGTCAGAGGAGCTGAACCGAGCGCTGATCCTCACGCTGGCTCGAGCCACACACGTCACAGGTATTTCACACCATTAACACAAACACATTACATAACTGACCTGATGTTTAGTTTTGTCACATAGCATTTGGCTGAGTAACTTAATTTCACTATAAATATTTACATAAAGTGCCTGTATTTATTTGTTTGTTTCCGTTGTGCAGGCAACATGCTTAAAATAACTTCTGATAGTATTATTTTTCAAAATCGGTTTATCCCTAACTAATGTGCCAAATCCCCCGTCTGTGTGTGGTGCAGATTTCTTCACCGGCTCGGACTCTATTCAGGGCACCTGGTGTAAGGACATCCTGCAGACCATCATGAATTCGGCTATCAAATTTGCTTATAAAAACTGTATAATTGTATTGGTATCACTCTCAACGACTGCAACAGTGCTAAATTGGGCTTCAGAGGAATTACAAATAGCTAACCACAAGTATTACTGGATTAGAGCCTCATATTGCATTTTCTATCTATGTAAGAACATTTAGAATGATGTTTTGAAGGATCTGCAGAGATGGATGATGCATCAGGACAACACACACACACACACACACACACACACACACCTACTGGTAAAAACATGAGACTTCATCTGGCTTGAGATCTTGCAGTCTCAATGTAATATCATGAAGGACTTGCAACTGCAATTAATAAACAATGATTGGACAACAGCACTTGGTGTTGCCTTGTCTTCACTGCTTGCATACAACAATAGACATAAACCAGTGATTACAAAGTCATCTTTTTTAATGAGTCAGTCTTGCACTCACAAATCACCTGCCTGAATCAGTCTGACAGCTCATTCGTTTTTGGCTGAACTAATCTTTTAGTTGAATCTATTACAGTTCATGGGTTTGGTTCAGTAAATACTTGGTACATCGTTCTAGCCCAATATATACTTTTTGCACATAAAGTTATACTCTCCTTTGAATGTGTACTCCATTTGACCGCATGTACGAACTCAAAAGGCAGTCAAAACATGCACACTGAAAGAGTTTGACACTATAATTCTAGGCTCATGCACAGACTAATGTATACATAGTATGCATGGTCTTAAAAAAATCTGACTGCAGCTGTACAATGCGTAACCTGCTAATGACAAAATTTAGCCTATGCATAAAACCCAGTATTAGTATCAGAGCTGTCAGTAGATTACATTGTAGCGATGATTATTCTCACACTTTAATTGCAATTAATGTCACACACCATGTATCCTGTTTTAGTAATTATAATAGACTACCAAGTAAACCGTCAAATTGGAACTATAATAATTATATAAAACTATTTCAGAATTTTTTATTGGCAAAACTGACAGAGCACAATTCATTTTGATGCGTGTAAACGTCATTAGTTGGCAATTAATTTCACGCTGGATGGATGATTTTGAATTACTTGCACGCATTAATGCTGACAGCCCTAATTAGTATATTCATATATAGTATATCTTGGGCTCTAGAGGCACCGTGATTAGGAAATTGAACTGTAAAATTGGCTCTATTTTCTTTATACCCAATGTCATTTCTCATGATTTTTGGATCTGTAACATGGGTAAGAAATGGAGTGCTTCTGGACATCCACTGAAAAATCTTCTGTTGTTTAAAAGCTTTCTGAATAGGGAACATGAGGACTTGGTTTATGTTGGGATTATGTTATTACTGCTTTATAGTGCTCATACGGTACTTCTGCTGCATTCCATTAAATTTGCATATATCATATACTCCCAGAGACAAATGTATAAACACAGTAAAGGTGTCAAACAGATGTTTGTTAGCACTGAATAGCCTCATTTATCCTCTGCAATTTGTTTGCAAAGAGATGTCTGTTTGCTATTGAAGACTTGCAAAGCTAATAGATGCATTTACACTTTGTTTCCATTTGAGTTGCCATCTGTGCATTGGTTCTTGATAGGGCTGCACGATAAATCGCATGCGATATTTAACGCGCATCTTGTCAGTAAAGCCATTCTGTAATCAGCGGTAAATCTCCATCACGTGCGTGCTTTCACATTGAGCAGCATTAACTACACAGATCCGTTGTTCACTGACGAGCTGCGCAAAACCACGTTCATATTCGCGCGATTTTTTGCGCAGCTCGTCTGTGAACAACGGCTCTGTGTAGTTAATGCTGCTCAATGTGAAAGCACGCACGTGATGGAGATTTACCGCTGATTACAGAACCGGCTTTCTGACAAGATGCGCGTTAAATATCGCATGCGATTTATCGTGCAGCCCTAGTTCTTGAACACTTTTTGGTTGGAACCTGGAAGTCAGAGATACCAAGAATATAGGAATGTCCCACATTTTTCCTCAATGATGCTTAACACCAAAGACGTTCCACGGCACAACTATAACGATAACGACACAGAGGAACAATATCGTTGGAATCACTTTTAGCATGATTTTTCCAGCTGATGAACAATAAAAACATTGACAGCCGACTTTAAAGAGCTGGAGCATTTAAAGCTGCAGCACACACTTATAATAAACAGAATTGTTATCGTCTGTGATGTGTGGATGGACGCTAATATAGTTATTGTTATAGATGTCTGTATAGTTCTTGGTGGGCGTTTAATCAGGTTCATAATAACTTCACTTCTCTCTTGTGTTAATTTCCCAGGCGTTCTTCAAGCAGAATAACGTTCCACAGGAGAGCCGCTTTAACCTGAAGAAGAACGTGGAGGAGGAGTACAGGAAGTGGAAGTCTATGACCGTTGAGAACGACATCATCACACACTTCTCCATGCAGGGCTCTCCTCCTCTCTTTCTGTGTCTGCTGTGGAAGATGCTGCTGGAGACGGACCACATCAACCAGATCGGCTTCAGGTGCGCCACTCACGTTCTCTCCACCTGTTTCAGTACACCTCACTTTTTGAGCTTGGTGATTTATGGAGTATGATTCATCCATCCAGATCCTGTTCTTTTCAGGATGTTCTGAATATCTAATGTTTTCCGTTTTATCCATTTAAGCAGTGTTCATTTTGACAGCAAATTTTGTTTTAGTCAGTCTTTTGACTAAAATGCCATTTAGTTTTAGTCATATTTTAGTCATATTAATTGTTTTTAGTTTTAGTCGACTAAATATCATACGATTTTAGTTGACTAAATCTACAGTAAATTTAGTCGGCTAAAATCTAATGGGTTTAGTTAGTGTAATGCATTTATTAAGCATTTCTCTAAAATGTCCAAACTCATTATATAGGTTTGATATTAAGGTTTTATCATGATAGACACCGATTTAACTGCGGTGACACACAACATGCCTTTGTTAAAATTAAATAAAAGCACTTCTCATAAAGAACAAGAACATGGTCTACTTTTTAATGAAATACCAATGGTTATATAGGTTAATTATGCATTCTTTATAGCAGCTTGTTTACCATATTCTTCATTCTTTCAAGCAGACATATTTATTTCTATAAATAAATCGATTAATCTTTAGGGCTACTAAAGTTTTTCAGTCAAGATCTCCCACATATTGACATTTTTTAACGTTTTATGCGACGTGCAGCAATTGTATGTTAGCTTATGTCCCGCCGGTTCATATGTACGGATAACCTCCGAACCACGCAGCAGATGCGTTCTGAATGAATCTCATCCCAAATCGTCCCTCCCTAACATTTTCGTCTCATTTTTATTCGTTGACGAAAATATCAATAAATTTTCGTCATAGTTTTTGTCATTCAAAAAGAGTTTTAGTTCGTTATCGTCTCATTGTCGTCGGTGAAAAAAATGCCGTTGGCGAAAATTATTCGTCAACGAAATTAACACTGCATTTAAGAAAGTCGGCGCTCTCTCTTTAAGCTGGTAATACCTTCTGTCAGTGCTTTCTGTGGTGTGTCTGAACGGGATTCAACTGGTTTCACATTCACATTATTATCAGTGTTGGTGAAGCTCCTTTTTCCTCTCTTAATTTGAAGTAGTAAAGCTACAGTCTGCTCTTTTGATTAAGTCATTCACCACACTAAACAAGCTACTAGCAAAACATAGCTACCTACTAGTAGTGGGAGAAGAAAAATTCTCCATGGTTTCTGTCGAACGTGGGCTTTTACTATTCTACATTGAATTTTACTGTCTAAAGTCTTCATATTGGCTCTCAACTGGAGTTTACAAACAGAATCGCTCACCGTTCTCGCTATGTCCATTGTGGATCACGTTGTTGTGTGCTCAGTCAACAATCTGGCATTGCTGATGACGAGTCCCTCATTCTGATACATTAGTTTTCATCTTGTCACCCTGCTCAGGGTACAGAAACTCACTGCAGCAACTGTGAGATACTTCATTCATTCAGATACTGTTCTTCATCTGTAATATCCTCTGAGCCACTAACCATTAAGTTGGCGTTAATGATTGCAAGGTCGAAATCAAACAAATTGTTTGTCTTATGTGACTTTTTTTTACATAAGAATTAGATTTCCTATTTTTGACTGAGACTTTAAGGATAAGGCCTCTACCCACCTGGTGATAAATTACACTGCACACTGTCTTAGAAGAGAGTGTAGAAAACCTGAATACAATGATGGAAAAATGATACACTCCAGAATTCATGTGGAATTTAAAATCAAACTTCATATAGTAATTTCAGAAAATGCAAATAGCCTGAAAATATTGTTTAAAACCATCGTCTGTTTTATATCCTATTTTGGCTGCTCATCTGAATCCTGTCAAAAGTTCCTCCAATTTTTAATTCAGTAAATACAGAAAATGAAGGCTTCTGTTTTGACGTCAAACTTTTCTTCTCCATCAGTAGAAGGTTGCTTTGACCACTTTCAACCAGTATCATCATTCCATCTTAGTGAACATGTTGCAAAAGTGAAATGCTCAAGCTATAGTTTGGCTGTATTTCCCAAATGCCTCTGTAAAGATAGATCTGTGTATTATATAGTGAACACAGACATAACTGCAATTATAAACAGATCATTATTAAATGGGGGAGTTCCAGCACACTTAAAACATGCAGTTGTTGAAACCTTTACCTAAAAAAGCACATCTTGACCTTGCTGTATTGGCCAATTATAGACTCTCGAAGTTGCCATTGTCAATTACAGCAGTTGTATTCATATCTTACCTAATTTATCCTTCTTGATTGCTTTCGTCTGGCTTTAGACTAAAGTATAGTGCAGAATCAACTCTCTTAAAGGTTACAAATGACATTCTCCTTTCTCTTGACCCAGGTCTGTGCCATTTTGGTATTATTGGATCAGAGTGCAACATTTGACACCATTGACCATACAGTTGTTCTAGATCGATAACAGAACTGTGTTGGTGTTCAGGGCATAGCTATACTATAGTTCGCCTCCTACTTAAGTAGTAGGAATTTTGCAGTGCAGGTAGAGGAATTTTTTTGCCTTCAGCCCTCCTAGACTGCGGGGTTCCTCAGGGCTCTGTTTTAGTACCTCTGCTGTTTACACTCTATATGTTTCCCCTGAGCTCAGTTTTTCAGAAATTTAATTTCAGCTGTTTCGCCTTGCTATGCCGATGATACTCAGTTACTCTCCAATAAACCCTGGCAGTAATGGTACTGTTGCTAGTATGGTTTGAATCTTTGGAGAACATTAAAGCCTTTATAGCAAGGGAATCTAAACTGAAGTGCTTTTCCTAGGCTCTCCCAGGACTGCCTCAACTATTCAAGCCCAGTTAGGATCTGTCTCGGCTAATGTTCCACGGTATCGTCAAATTGACCCATATGAGTATGAAGCGACACAACAACAAATAGAAATGTAAGGCTTTGTTTCATTTTCAAATTAAAACATTAAGCAATGTAGGGCCCTTTGAAATCCGTTTAATTTTTTTCCCCAAAATTCCATCCCCCTCGTTCTGGATTCAGTTTTTTTTTCCAGGTTTAATTTATCTGGACTTAGTTTTAATGGTTAAATTGATTAGTAATCAAAAAAATAAAAAGTAATTGAAATTTTTAAACATATACAATTTAAGAACAATTTATTAAAATTTAAATACATTTTAGGGCCATATGAAATATGTTTTATTTTTCTCAAATTCCGTTTTATTTTTCCCAAATTCTGTGTTTTCCGTTTTAATTTTTCTGGGATCCATTTTAATAAATTGATTAATTAATATTCAAAAGGCATATCTAATTAGTTGAAATCATACAACTATATCAGCTTAATTTATTAAATTATTTAGAATAATAGGGCCCTAAGAAATTTTTTATTTCTTCAGAAATTCTTTTATTTTTGGGGGGTTTGTGATTTAATACAAATGTATTATTAAAAATGGTGCTAATCATTTTCAATCAATCAAAATCAATCTTTTAAAACAATGAAATGAAAATTCAATAGTTTCTTTTATTTTTTACGAACAAAGTGCTGCACAGAAGAGGTTTACTGTTAAAATTAAAGCATGGAAGAAAGACTTAAGTTTAAAGTAAAATTATTATCATTATTGAGAAGCACATTCTACTGTACAATAGTAATATATTTCTGTCACAATTTTTATTTTGACGGGTTGCTGTGAAGATCTTATAGTTTCAGTGTGTATTTTGACGGTAGTTTTTTCTCAAAGTAAATGCTGTAAAGCTGCAGAAGTGACTCTCAGAGCAGCTCTGGAGATGAAGTTCATGTGTTCATGTCTCATATAGTGAGACGCCGACACCGAAAACACTGTGAGCGTCTCATGCGTGCTTGAGTTTGTGTAGTAGACCAAAACCAGTTGTTTTGTCACAAACTAATTGTTTTGTCACACTACTTTCTTTACCACTGGCACTGCTTCATTAGTGACTTAAGCTGAAATCACTGACCCTGTAGAGGTTTGTGTGTGTTCCTGTACCTCTGGCTGATCTTTTTGTTCTCGTGTCATCTGACAGTGGTTTCACAACACCCTGTTCTGTCTGCAGCACTCATCTGTCTCTCTTTGAATGGCTGATCTGAGTATGTTGTGTGTGTTTGTGTGGCCTACTGTCATCAGAGGCCGCAGCTGCTCTCGGCCGTATAAAGGCTGCTTGTGCTGGGCTGAATGGAGCGGTCTGACCGGCCGCCTGGGCGATCCACTTTATTCACCAGTCACGAGCTCTGCCTCATCACACTGCCGGTGCTGCGGGCACAGATGTGTTTAAGGGCTTTCTGACATTTCTGTCTCTTTCTCAGAGCAATCAAAGGCTCCAGGATACACACGCTGTGTGAATGTTCAGACTGTCAGATTACAGTAAACACAAACTCAGCATTCAGATGCTTGTCATCCCAGTTCTTATGTAATCCAATGTTCTCCGCTCGTTCTTATTCTCCGTCTCTTCTACTTTCCTGGCAGTTTGTTCTGCCCCATGAAGCAGTAATGCTGTTCAAGGTTTCCTTCATCATTTAGTTTTTCATGATCATTTTTTATCCTCTTCCTGACTCTACGATTAAGCTGAACACTTTTAAGAGTGTTATATGTTAATAACATAGTAATAACAATGTTTAAGGACACATTTTTACTACAATATTAGGGGATGTCAATGAACTTGTACATTACTGTTTGGGATCAGTAAAGCATTTTTTTGAAAGAAATTAATATTTTTAAATTTAATAATTAATACTTGCTAGGATGCATTAAATTGATCAAAATTTACAGCATTTATAATGTTACAAAAGACTTCTATTTCAAATAAATGCTGTTCTTTTGAACTTTCTGTTCATCTGTGAATCCTGAAAAATAAAATGCATCACAGTTTCCACAAAAATATTGTGCAGCACAACTGTTTTCAACATTGATAATAATCAGAAATGTTTCTTGAGCAGCAAATCAGCATATTATTATGATTTCTGAAGATCATGTGACACTGAAGACTGGAGTAATGATGCTGAAAATACAGCTGCGCATCACAGAAATAAATTACAGTTTAACAGATATTCACATAGAAAACCGCTATTTTAAACTGTAATAATATTTCACTATTTTACTGATTTTGCGTCAAATGAATGCAGTCTTAGTGAGCAGAAGAGACTTTTGAAAAGTAGTATGTGAGTGATGAGGCTATCACTGAATTCATACTCTTAATTCAGAAGAGCAAGACAGCCCTGTTCTCCATCACCTCTGTTGCTTTTTGTTGGGTTTGGACTTGAGTTGGTCTGGTTTAGTCCAGTTCATAAGGGCCTAGATTCCAGTGGTTCTGGTGTATTTTCAGTGATCAGCGTCTCTGAATCTCTCTCACCCTACAGAAGACATCTGCAGTGCGATCACTCGCTCTTTTCTTCTTTCTCTCAGTCTTTCCTGACTCCTGCTGTCTTCTGTTCTCACTGCTTTATCTCTGTCTGTCTCTTCAGAGAGATGCAGCCAGTTCTTGACAGTCGCTTTGCTCTGAGTTTTCTCTTTTACACTGATTTAATACTGTAACATTGCCTAAACTCTTTAATACATTGATGGAATGATGGAAGTGTTTATTGAACCTTTAAACAAAATATAAACAAAAATCTAAAAGAAAGTTTGCATATGTGTGTTTTGTTGAGTGTCATATGTGATGCTTCAGGGTTTTTTGGCTCATAAAGTCTGATATAGTGTAAATATGGAGGAAAAAACAGATGAGTTTTATTCAGAGACTCAAACTGAGCAAAAATATGCAATTTGGTGCAGATGCTGATATTTATATAATGAAATTCTGCTGCTTATAGTGTTAATCAATGAGATCTTTATAACAGTAAGCAGATACTACATGACATAAAATGATATAAATATCAGTCGTCGCTCTATATCTCCAGTAATCTGTTTTTTTAAGATGAGATTTAAATGCATAGTTTGATGATCAAAGCTCTGCAGTTTCAGAACATATGATGCAATACAATACTGCATGATGATTGATGATGATTGAGAGACAAACAAACATTACTCAAAATCATTTTAACATGATTTAAAAAAAGAAAAGATATCTGAATAAGTAAAGCCAAGCTGCTTCAGTCCAGTAAGTGTTCATCTGGAAATATGACTGCAGTTATTCTGACGTTTACTTAATAAAAACCAGTAAAGGTTTGACAGCAGAAAGACACGTGAAGCTCCAGCTGAAGCTGGACGTTTGTACAATTACACTAAAAGAGCTGTGACTTGATGATAAACTCTAAACTATCAATCAGAGACAGAAGCATGGAGTAGATTGTGTGCGACAGGCTCAACAGCAATGTGTGCTCATGTTGATCGTTTAGAGGCTTTAGAAATTTGTGTATCAAATGTGTGTATCAAAAGAAAAGAGGTTAAAAGCAGCTTTCATAGCACCCAAACTGATATCAGATGAATGATAATGCCCGACTAACATGTTATCTGTCCTGTCCTCAGGGTGCTGGAGCGCATCGGGGCGCGGGCGCTGGTGGCCCATGTGCGGACGTTTGCAGACTTCCTAGTGTACGAGTTCAGCACGTCAGCAGGAGGACAGCAGCTCAACAAGTGCATCGAGATCCTCAACGACATGGTGTGGAAGTACAACATCGTGACGCTAGACAGACTCATCCTGTGCCTGGTGAGCCCTGACCTCTGACCTCTGACCTCGTCCTGTCCTGCCACAGCACCTCTCACCACATTCTTACTTCACCTCGTAAATAATGCCTCTCAAATAACTCTGCAGTGACCAGTCAATAACAGCACAATAGTCTGCAACTCGAGCCTATTTCACAGGTCAGGAGCTTAATTAATTCCACAGTGACCGCTGTATCTGCACACATTTACTGTTGAAGTTTCAGCATAATCTTAAATACAGGGCTTCCCGCGGGTCCTTAAAAAGTCTTACATTTAGTTGTATCAAATTTAAGGCCATAAAAAGTCTTAAATGGTACAAGAAAGTCTTAATTATGATTTCAGGAGGGACGGAAAGACAAGAATTGTGAATGTGATACGGCTTAATGTGATGATTAAACTTCAAAAGGCTGTGATTTCATTGATTAAATATGAGTTCTGCATGTTTCAGAGTCAGCTGCGCTGCTTTGTGTGCTGCTGTTATCGGGGGAAACCGCTGTATTTCTGCCGTTCTGAAACGCCTCCTGCTGGCAGAGAATGAGTGTGCATTTTCAATCAGCCCTTCTGCTGTTTTTGTTCAGACCAATGTGAAAATCAGCCCATGTTTTTACACAGCAAACACGCAGAATTGTAAATGTGAACTAGTGGATCGACAAGAAGATAATGCATTATAAAAATCTAAACAATTAAGACAGTAAAATATATTTAGAGGTTATTTAATTAATGTAATAATTGATTGATAATTGATTAAATTAATACTTTTGACTTATCCATTTTATTAAAAATGGTTTAAAGGCTGAAATGTGAAGTGTATCATTTTATAAAACGTTTTGGTTTTGTGAAAACCTGTATCTGAACTGTAAATCATGCTTTTTACAGTCATTTTACAGTTTAATATGTTACTATAGACATTGCCCTACCCCGCTCATATGGTATTAATTTTATTTGTGCAGGTCTTAAAAAGTCTTAAATCTGAGCTTAAAAATCCTGCGGAAACCCTGTATTTATTTTGCCATTATTTATGTATCTTATGTATCTTATGAGTTTTCACTAAATAAACACAAGGAATGATATTTTTAAGTAAGAGATTTTATTATATTTTAAAGAATGATTTTATTATAAGTAACTCTGCAACTAGCAGTCATTAGAGTATTAGTCGACCGTCTGCTTAATATCTGCTAGCGCTTTATTTTGATGCTCCCCCAATAGACATTATATTGACTATAAGTAACTTTCAGATCTAGCTATCCAAATACTAAGTAAATTTATTTTTAAATGTTTTCGTTTATATGCACCAATATAATGGCAACATGTGCTTGCATCAAGTGAGATCTGAAGAGAGAATGCATTGAAGATTTGGGTTTCAAAATGTAATTTGAGCTTGGAAATAAAATAAATCTATGATATATACCGTGAACTAAACAGTAAACATTGCTGTTTGGGCACTATTTCTAGAAGACTAATCAGATAACAGTAAATGGGTGTCTCTGAGCATGATCTCATTGTCCAGTGAAGCTTATGGACGATCTCAGATCATGCTGAAGAACTTGATCATCAGGTTTAGTTCATGTAGCTCCTAGTCTTTAAAGCAAAACAGACACACCAAATACTCTGGGACTTCAGTGAGTGGTTATGCAAAACAGTCATTAAATCATTTGAAAAAGACGGTTGAAAGACCTAATCAATGGAAAGTAAACTGCATTTGTGCCACTGAGGTTTAAATCAGCCGTTATTTAAATCTATTCCAAAATCCACAATGCAGATTCATCATCGCTGAGTGCTTTGATTGCATGTAATCGTTTTTTAAAAAGCGGTATGTTTGTATTTCCAGTGATTCAGCTGTGCTTCGTTTCATGCTTGACTCATGGATTTATTGGCCTGTTAGCGCAGCATGTGAGTAAAGCTGCATGTGAAACATTATTGGTGTGTCAGAAGCTAACAGAAGGCCAGCTCGACTGCTGATCAATCAGCTTCCTGCTGTTACTGTACATGCTCCATTTATCAGTCCCGATCGAGCGCTCACATCAGTGACACTGACCCTTCCTGCAGTGCACAGCGACCTGCTGCGCTTTTGTGCTGTTCAGCCCAGTCTGAAGTTCAGATCCCGTTTCCATGCACTGATGAAGAAAATCACACACACACACACACACACTGGGAAGCATTTCCTGAGAGCTCTGCTGTCTCAACACGCTACACTGAACAAACGTTTCCAAACAAATAGACTGAAGGTTGTGTTTCCACGCAGGCGATGAGGAGTCACGAGGGGAACGAGGCTCAGGTCTGCTACTTCATCATCCAGCTCCTCCTCCTCAAACCCAACGACTTCCGCAACCGCGTCAGTGATTTCGTGAAGGAGAACGCTCCCGAACACTGGCTACAGAGCGACTGGCACACCAAACACATGACCTACCACAAGGTATCACACACACACACAGCCTGCTACACGCTAACAACACGGGATTCTTCCCCAGATCAGTTCAGCTCCACTCAGTCATGCAATCACCTGTCAAGAAAAGTTCAGATCTCAGAGTTCAGTAATATCATGGATGGATCCGATTGCATACTGTAAATATTTATCTTGATTTTAATGGTAAAAGACTGTGAAAAACAATGGTAAAAACCTGTTAAAATTGTGTTATAGTCAGCTCCCTTACTTTATTTAGTGAAAAACAGGAATAGGTCTTATCGGACATTTCATGTCATTTAAATTTACAGTTTTTGGAAGTGAAAAATAACAAGTCATCTTATTTACAGTGGAAAACTGTAAACTGACATTCCCAGAATCCTCTGTGTGACAGCTCACATTTGATGTTTTTTTTTTTACATATCAGATATATACTAGAAATTTACTTCATATTTATTGCATTTATTGCACTGTGTTCTCCATCTATATGATAATATTTACCTCAGTTTCCGGAAAAGCTACTTTGATTCATCATGCGTCTTTCTCTTTATCACCTGTGTTTTTAGGATGGTTGTCAGTACATTATTAATGTAAAAAACAGATTTTAGTACTTCAGTAGGTTGGTATATTGACATATCAGTAAATGTAAATTTACAGTATTGTGACCCTGGAGCACAAAACCAGTCAAAAGTATTTTTTTAAATAATTTTGACCCATACAATGTATTGTTGGCTATTGCTACAAATATACCCCAGCGACTTAAGACTGCTTTTGTGCTGCAGGGTCACATATTGTAAATTTCAGCTCAAGCTGTCAAAACTAAAATGTTGCTACCGTATTTTTTACAGTAAAGTTCTACAGGTTTTTTTTTTTCAGTGCAACAAACAGTAATGCTCAGTCTATCAGGATGTGCTGCCAGTGCTAGTCTAAGGTTAAGGTTAGGATGTAGTTAGTATTTGTTTTCAGCATTTGTATGCATTGAGCACTATGATTGACTGACATGACCTATACAATCTTTAGAATCGCCTGGGGGAAAAACAAACAAACATGCATTACAAACACACAGCGAGCACACAATGGCACATTAGATAATGTCAGCAGCAGTGTCCATAAAGCTCGTACAGCAAATTATTGGAAAAATGTGTGTCTCAGATTTTCCATCCATCCATTACTGATTACAGACAAAACAAACCAGAATATACAGTTGTGCTTGAGCATGTCACATTTACTTACTAAGAGTCTCTAACAAAACTCTGAAGATGCATGAAGCTCACAAACTTTCACTAATCCAGTGATTATTCCTCCTCAGAAACACTCATCATTGCAGCCTTGTGACAGGCCTCTCTTTTCTTCTGACTGTACTGTGCTTGATTTACTGAACGTAATGCCCTTCACTCTCAGACAACCTCTTGCCAAGCTTTCCAAACGGTGTAAATACACATTTGTGTACAGACACAACAACGCTGGGCACCCCAGATACTGCGTACGGTTCAGCAGTGTCCTCTCACAGATGTATGTTAGTTATGGATTTGTGTATAGTACTATACTTGACCTTTAGAGATGAAACGGAAAACCATCTCGGTTCAAGATATTCGGCTAAGTATCAAGCTTGATGGCTGTCTGAAATGTCATAAGCACACAGTTATTATCCCCCCTCCCATCTTCACTTCTCTGTGGCATTTTAAGGAGAGATTGACCCCAGATTGCCTTGACATTTCATCTCTTGTGTATTTGTGCTGAATGGCAAACACACAGTTTGAACTGATCTGACCCGACCATGATGTTCAAACTAAGACCAAAGACAACACGTGAGTTTAGAAGAGCGCCGTGTTCTTGATGTTTATCACTGCACTTGGTAAAGTGCTCAACAGCTGTTCTCTAACATGCAGTACAGCTGTTATCTACTGGGAAAAGACGGAAATCTACAAAACTGTGCCAATCTTAAAGGAATAGTTCACCCAGAAATATAAAATCTGTCCATATTTACTCACCCTCATGTCATGCCGAACCTGTGTGAGTTTTGTTCATCTTAAAAACACATATGAGGATATTTTTAATGAAACCTGAGAGATTTCTGTAACCGTGCAACCAAAACTTTGATGCTTCAAAAAGTTTATAAAGACGTGGTAAAGACCTGTGAAGAGACATGATCGCTTTATATGATGAACAGATTTAAAGGAATAGTTCACCCAAAAATGAGAATTTGTTGAAAATGTGCTCACCCTCAGTCCATCCGAGATTAGGATGAGTTTGTATCTTCATCAGGTTTGTAGAAATGTAGCATTGCATCAGTGTCTCAGCAATGGATGCTCTGCAGTGAATGGGTGCCGTCAGAATGAGAGTCCAAACAGCTGATAAAAACATCACAATAATCCACAAGTAATCCAGTCCATCAGTTAACATCTGGAGAACATCTTTCTTTAATTTACGCTTGTATTCACATATAAAAAAATTGATAAACACACATACATGGAGCTCATCAAATATGGTAAATGGAAGCTTAAATGTTCTTTGACGCACGAGAACAAACCTCATTGGCCAGAAGACTTGTGTTAAACCACTTTTACAATGTGAACTTTTGAAAGCATCAAAGTTTTGGTTCCATAGACTTTAAATGGAGGGACAGAAATCTCTCAGGTTTCATTAAAAATGTCCTAATCTGTGTTTTGAATATGAACAGGGTCAGTAAACAATGACAGAATGTTAATTTTTGAGTGAGCTGTCCCTTTAAGAGGTATGTAAGCCGCCCATAACCTATGACATGCTAACATAAATGTTCAGCTGAATTCAGCCAGCAGTGTATTTTTGGTCCAGGTAATGGTTTTGGCAAAAACAACAGCGTTTTGATTTATTATAGCTGTCTCTGAATGCAAACCTGGTTATATTAGTAATGAGCCCCTTTGCTGTGTCCCGTGCAGAAGTATCCAGAGAAGCTGTACTTCGAAGGTCTGGCAGAGCAGGTCAACCCTCCCATTCAGCTGCACTTACAGTACCTGCCCATCTACTTCGGTAACGTGTGTCTGCGCTTCCTTCCTGTGTTCGACATCGTCATCCATCGCTTCCTGGAGCTGCTGCCTGTGTCCAAGTCTCTGGAGACGCTGCTCGATCACCTGGGGGGGCTCTACAAGTTCCATGGTGAGAGTCGTGACAGGCACTGGGAATTAAAAGTGTTATTGTTTATATATTGAACTAGTTAAACTGAAATCAAACTTTTTACTGTTATCCTAAAACTGTGTACGTGCAGATCGTCCAGTGACGTACCTGTACAACACGCTGCACTATTACGAGAGACACCTGCGAGATCGCACCAACCTGAAGAGGAAGCTGGTGCACGCTATCATGAGCTCGCTCAAGGACAACCGCACGCCTGGCTGGTGTCTCAGCGAGACGTACCTGAAGTGTGCCATGAACCCTCGGGACGACAACGTCTGGATCCCCGACGACACGTACTACTGCAAACTCATCGGGCGGCTTGTGGATAATATCCTTAACTGAGCAACCACAGCCAGCGCTGTCACATCAGGGCATGGTGACTGCGTGAGGAGCACGAGGTGGCCTTAAACGAGAAAGAAAACTATGCCCTGGCGAGTATATGAAACATAAAACTGCTATTTATAGATTCTAACAGTGCATGGTTATGAGAACACAATCGCAAAGGCTACAATTGAATTATGTATATATGTGATATATCGAGCGAGAGAGAGAGAGAGAGAGTCTGATGCATGTTCATAGTGAAGCGTTCCACTGTTATTTTACACGTGAGCTGCTCATGATCTGTCAGCGTTTTCAGTGTCTCAGAGCGGCTCGGTTCACAGTAAACGCTGCTCCAAACAAACCCCATCTCTGCAAGTGCTGTGAGTTTGAGTCGCTCATAACATGCATTTGAAAATGCAACACACGCCAATGATCTTCACAAAATTGCTTATAAATTTGTTGTCAACAAAATAAAATATTTATGGTCTCCTTATGGTTTTCTGCATAAATATGAAAGCAAAGACCACCCTTAATATTAGTATTGTAATTCCTAAGTCCTCCAGAGTTTAGCTCCATATCCGATCAAACACCCCTGAACCAGCTAATCGAGGATTACTGGGAAATTACAGGCAGCCAGGGCTGGAGCTGAGCTCCTGGTTTAAAGTGTCTTGCAAAAGTGTCAGATGTTGAATGTGGCAAGAGAAGAGTCAAGAAACCCTTCCTTAACCGGTGCTACCCATGGCAGGTAAATCTCCAGGACCGTTCCCCAACTGTGACTGGCGGTTTAACGAGTTTCCAAACCCGGCCGCTCACGCACTACACGTCACCTGTGTGGAGCTCATGGCTCTGGCCGTGCCGGGGAAAGACGTGGGCAACGCTCTGCTCAATGTCGTGCTCAAGAGGTCAGAGTTCATCCCTGCCACCTGTGATCCTGTGTCAGGAGATGCACAGACACACACGTTCATATGTTACAGTGGAGTGTTGAATGATGAATGTGTGTTTTGCAGTCAGCCGCGTGGAGCTCATGGCTCTGGCCGTGCCGGGGAAAGACGTGGGCAACGCTCTGCTCAATGTCGTGCTCAAGAGGTCAGAGTTCATCCCTGCCACCTGTGATCCTGTGTCAGGAGATGCACAGACACACACGTTCATATGTTACAGTGGAGTGTTGAATGATGAATGTGTGTTTTGCAGCCAGCCGCTGGTTCCTCGGGAGAACATCACAGCGTGGATGAACGCTATCGGCCTGGTCATCACTGCCCTGCCTGTACGCACACCATCTTCATTCACTTATCTACTCTTTCTCTCGTACAGCAGAGTTAGCGCTGACTTGTGATGAATAATGCTCATTGGACCGCTAGGGTTGCATGCAGCACTTGAGACAGTAATTGTCAAGTTCACAGCAGTGTTATTTTAGTATCATTGAAATACTGTTTCAGTTTTTATGAATACTTTAAATTAGTTTTGTTAAAGTTTTAGCGGTTACACTTTATTTTGATGGTCCACTTTAGACATTCTACTAACTGTTAGTAACTTTGCAGCTACATGTCTACTAAGAGTAGACTTGGGTTAGGTTTAGGGTTAGTAGAATAAGTTGACATATACTTGCAAAGATTCTTATAGTCAGTATGTTGAATGTTGTGGACCCATCAAAAGTGTTAGTAGATATTAAGCAGACAGTCTACTAATACTCTAATGACTGCTAGTTGAGATGTAGTTGCAAAGTTACTTACTGTTAGTAGAATGTCTAAAGTGGACTATCAAAATAAAGTGTTATCGTTTTAGCAATTTTGTTATGTGCTTTTGTCTTTTTTTAATGTGTTGATATAGTTTTTATAATTTTAATTATTTTTATTACATCAGGTTAAATGATAACTGTTTCCTTGGCAACTAGCTGAATTAAAATGTTTACAGTAAAATAATTACTGTGTTTCAGTTAGCATTTATTTTATTTCAAGTAAGAATTTTTTAATCGTTTAGGTTTTATAAAATATAACCCTGCTTCATGGATGAGACCTGAGATGTTTGTAGTCACTGTTTTTGGAGCCATAATTGACAAATGATTTGAACTGAGTTCATGTAATTTCTCCTGCTTTCCGTCTGTCTCTCTGTCAGGAGCCGTACTGGATCGTGCTTCACGACCGTATCGTGAGTGTGATCAGCAGTGCGGTTCTGAGTTCGGAGACGGAGTGGGTGGGTTACCCGTTCCAGCTGCTGGACTTCACCGCCTGTCACCGCTCGTACTCAGAGATGCACTGCAGCTACATTCTGGCGCTGGCTCACGCCGTGTGGCATCACTCCAGCATCGGACAGCTCTCCCTCATACCCAAGTAAGACCTCACGCCCGTCTCAAAAACACCCTGCACACTGAACCGTTCCCCACACCTGCCAGTGGGGCAGAGACACCTTTACTGGCCATCTTAGCAGCCATTAAACTGCATTGTTTTCATTCTTAAAGTTAGGATGCATTCTGGCCAATAATCAGGGTCCCTGCTGTTCCTTAAAAATCCTTGAATTCAGTAAAAACTAATTTATGGTCATAAAAAATCTTAAATACTTAAAAGGCTTAATGATCATTTCAAGAGGTTTAAATGTGGGCAAAAAAGCGGTAATCATGATACGACATCATTTAAATGACCAAACTTTAAAAGCCTATGATTTCTTTAAATAAATATGAGCGCTGCATGTTTTAAAGTACAAACACAGTGCTGTTGTTTTACAGGCTCTCAGTTTCAGATCGGTTCTCAATCGGTGAATACCGCACATTTATGCCAAGCGAGTGCTTATGATCTGCTGTCGCTGAGTTGTTTACTTTATAGTGTTGTGAGATGCATATTTGATCTCCCTCATATCTGTTTGAAGTAGTGAAGCAGATCCATTTCAAAATAAGGGTCCCGGTGTATTTCGGGGTGGTTTATAATTAAAAGTCCCTCATTATGCATAGAATCTTTCTTTTCTGGTGATCAATAAAGTGTATCTGGCATTTCATTTCACCCCATCTCAGGAAGGAAAGACAATAAATCTTTTTTTAACACATTGAATTTTACTAGTTTCAGCACAATATCTGTAATCTATTTGTAAATGCTTTATTATTGTATCAGCTAAATCTAATATCGCTTGACCGCTATTTTGTATGTGGTATATTGGTACATAAACCGATTTCAGTACATATTGAATAGAACCTGTCTTGTGTATTTTAGATTTGACGTTACCCTGTTTTGCTGATAAGCCGTATATGTCCTTGTTGAATTTGTGCCACAGCCCATTTAATAATGTGAAAGAATCTGAGATGCATGATTTGAGATTGTATGGGTTTGTTCTGAATGGACAAACAGTATGTATTTTATTAGTGCAGACCTTAAAAAGCCTTAACTTAAATTAAAACCCCCGCAGATGCCCTGATAAATGGATAAATGTTATGGTTGTGTGCGTGTGTGTGTGCGTGTGTGTGCGTGTGTGTGTGTGTGTGTGAGGATGAGTCAGTGATGAGCTGAGATCACTTCACCTGCTGCCTCCACACACTCCTCATCCCACCACAGAACAACACATCACATCACATCCACAGAGACGCCATCAGTGCTCTCAGATTGAGCATGAACACACTTCTGTGCTCGAGTCTGTTGTTCATCTGTGTGTCAGCTATGACAGAATGCTGCCTGTGCACAAACTGACTCCTCGTTAGTTGTTCGTAATGCTTTTTACTTAAGTATGATGGTCAGTTTTGTACCAGAGTGAGGCTGCATGGCTTGAAAAAGATGGATTTCGTAACATCATCTGAAAAGTTGTTTCAGAAGCAGAGCAGATATTGATAAAAGATGATAAAGACAAATTTATCATTGCAATAACATGCTGTTTAGTCGATCACAGTAGGAGCTGTGCATTATTAAAGTAAATCAATTCAGATTTTCTGTTGGCTTTAAAGGTAGTTCATGTAATTTACATCATTTGGGGTCGGTACAAAGTTTCTGAAAGAAGTCTCTTCTGCTCACCAAGGCTGCATTTATTTGTTTAAAAATACAGTAGAAACAGTAATATTGTGAAATATTATTAGAATTTAAAATAGCTGTTTTCTATGTGAATATCTGTTAAACTGTCATTTATTCCTGTGATCAAGAACCCTGGTTAAATGACACTACCCGCTCTCTCAGACGTACCTGCAGAGTAGCTGAGAGAAAGTGGAAAAAGGATAAACTAAATATCTCGTTCTAAATGATGCAGGACGCATTATGTAAATACCAGAGAGCAGTTAAATCTGCCAAAACTTACATTTTTTCCCGACCTTGTAGCCAGTAACAGCCAGCGGCCTCAGGTTCTTTTTAATGTTTTTAACTCTCTTGTTAACCCACGTGATTCAGATTGTATTGTGCCATCTTTAATATTATGTGAAAACTTTCTGAAATATTTTGTGGACAAAATTGCTGGTCTTAGTTTTCCACCCATCACGGTTATCAGTGACTCCCTTGATTTCTCTTTTTGCCCAGCTGTCTTTCAGCAGTTTGAGCCTGTTACATTCTCCTATCTTTCTGACATAGTTGAACAGCTACGTCCTGCAAACTGCCTCCTAGACAGTATTCCTGCACGCTTAGTTAAAGATGACTTTGACACTGTTGGGCCAAGCGTTGTATCTTTGGTTAATACATCTCTCAGCTCAGGGTGTGTACCAGCTGTTTTTAAACATGCCATTGTGCAACCGCTTCTAAAAAAGAATTGGATCTTTCAATTTGGTCTAATTTTAGACCTATATCTAAACTCCCCTTTTTATCGAAAGT
>NW_015626057.1:118639-120566 GCF_001515625.1 Sinocyclocheilus rhinocerous | reverse complement strand
ATTTTACTAGTTTCAGCACAATATCTGTAATCTATTTGTAAATGCTTTATTATTGTATCAGCTAAATCTAATATCGCTTGACCGCTATTTTGTATGTGGTATATTGGTACATAAACCGATTTCAGTACATATTGAATAGAACCTGTCTTGTGTATTTTAGATTTGACGTTACCCTGTTTTGCTGATAAGCCGTATATGTCCTTGTTGAATTTGTGCCACAGCCCATTTAATAATGTGAAAGAATCTGAGATGCATGATTTGAGATTGTATGGGTTTGTTCTGAATGGACAAACAGTATGAATTTTATTAGTGCAGACCTTAAAAAGCCTTAACTTAAATTAAAACCCCCGCAGATGCCCTGATAAATGGATAAATGTTATGGTTGTGTGCGTGTGTGTGTGCGTGTGTGTGCGTGTGTGTGTGTGTGCGTGTGTGTGCGTGTGTGTGTGTGTGTGTGTGAGGATGAGTCAGTGATGAGCTGAGATCACTTCACCTGCTGCCTCCACACACTCCTCATCCCACCACAGAACAACACATCACATCACATCCACAGAGACGCCATCAGTGCTCTCAGATTGAGCATGAACACACTTCTGTGCTCGAGTCTGTTGTTCATCTGTGTGTCAGCTATGACAGAATGCTGCCTGTGCACAAACTGACTCCTCGTTAGTTGTTCGTAATGCTTTTTACTTAAGTATGATGGTCAGTTTTGTACCAGAGTGAGGCTGCATGGCTTGAAAAAGATGGATTTCGTAACATCATCTGAAAAGTTGTTTCAGAAGCAGAGCAGATATTGATAAAAGATGATAAAGACAAATTTATCATTGCAATAACATGCTGTTTAGTCGATCACAGTAGGAGCTGTGCATTATTAAAGTAAATCAATTCAGATTTTCTGTTGGCTTTAAAGGTAGTTCATGTAATTTACATCATTTGGGGTCGGTACAAAGTTTCTGAAAGAAGTCTCTTCTGCTCACCAAGGCTGCATTTATTTGTTTAAAAATACAGTAGAAACAGTAATATTGTGAAATATTATTAGAATTTAAAATAGCTGTTTTCTATGTGAATATCTGTTAAACTGTCATTTATTCCTGTGATCAAGAACCCTGGTTAAATGACACTACCCGCTCTCTCAGACGTACCTGCAGAGTAGCTGAGAGAAAGTGGAAAAAGGATAAACTAAATATCTCGTTCTAAATGATGCAGGACGCATTATGTAAATACCAGAGAGCAGTTAAATCTGCCAAAACTTACATTTTTTCCCGACCTTGTAGCCAGTAACAGCCAGCGGCCTCAGGTTCTTTTTAATGTTTTTAACTCTCTTGTTAACCCACGTGATTCAGATTGTATTGTGCCATCTTTAATATTATGTGAAAACTTTCTGAAATATTTTGTGGACAAAATTGCTGGTCTTAGTTTTCCACCCATCACGGTTATCAGTGACTCCCTTGATTTCTCTTTTTGCCCAGCTGTCTTTCAGCAGTTTGAGCCTGTTACATTCTCCTATCTTTCTGACATAGTTAAACAGCTACGTCCTGCAAACTGCCCCCTTGACAGTATTCCTGCACGCTTAGCTAAAGATGTCTTTGACACTGTTGGGCCAAGCGTTGTATCTTTGGTTAATACATCTCTCAGCTCAGGATGTGTACCAGCTGTTTTTAAACATGCCATCGTGCAACCGCATCTAAAAAAGAATAACTTGGATCCTTCAATTTTGTCTAAATTTAGACCTATATCTAAATTCCTCTTTTTATCGAAAGTTTTGGAGAGAGTTGTTTTTAATCAACTTCAATCATTTCTTGATGAATTTAGTATTTATGAAAAATTTCAGTCTGGTTTTAAGCCCTGTCACAGTACAGAAACTGCTCTTTTAAGAGTTTCTAATGATCTTCTTTTAACTGTGGACTGCTGTTTTAGTCCTTTTGGA
>NW_015626057.1:88338-116556 GCF_001515625.1 Sinocyclocheilus rhinocerous | reverse complement strand
AAAAGGATGCAATATTGATGTGCGCATGCGCAGTAAACCCTGGTAGGACAATCTGACGGCTAGGATAAAATGTCAGGACACCTGACCGAAATTAGTTCTCTCTTGCGTCGTCAGATTTATCCATATGTCTGCTCTTCTCTTACTCCCACATATTGACATTTTTGAACATTTTATGAGACGTGCAGCAAGTGTATTTTAGCTTATGTCCTGCCGGTTCATAGGCTACACATCTAACCTCCGAACCACGCAGCAGATTTGTTCTGAAATTGAATGAATCTCTTCCCAAATCGTCCCTCCCTAACATTTTCGTCTCGTTTTTATTCGTTGACGAAAATGTAAATATATTTTCGTCATAGTTTTTGTCATTCAAAAAGAGTTTTAGTTCGTTATCGTCTCGTTGTGAAAAAAATGTCGTTGACAAGCATTATGACGAAAATTATTCATCAACAAAATTAACACTGGTACAGGTCAATGAGGTTAATGCTGGAACTTGCTCAGGATGACCTACCAAAACTAACCCACACAACACTCCTCTAACCCTAACTAACTAATAAGAGATGGTTCGTATTTTCAGGACACTTGTTATGGTACTTTAATATTGTGTTACTGAATGATTTCTATATTTATATACCATGGATTTACTCCAAAACTCATTACGTTTGGTGTTCTCATGAACTGTTTTTCTTTTTCCTGGCCTGCAGACCGCCAGAGGGCATAACTGAGTGGAATATCTTCCTGTCCTCCTCCTTGTCAAGAACCTAATATAAAAGCTGTCACTTCATGACCTTAATGACGTGTCTGTCTATAAATACCTCCTTAGGCGTCATCACTTCGTCTTTCGTCTGAAAGTGCAGCTGAACAGGACGTGATTCAGATTGTATTGTGCCATCTTTAATATTATGTGAAAACTTTCTGAAATATTTTGTGGACAAAATTGCTGGTCTTAGTTTTCCACCCATCACGGTTATCAGTGACTCCCTTGATTTCTCTTTTTGCCCAGCTGTCTTTCAGCAGTTTGAGCCTGTTACATTCTCCTATCTTTCTGACATAGTTAAACAGCTACGTCCTGCAAACTGCCCCCTTGACAGTATTCCTGCACGCTTAGCTAAAGATGTCTTTGACACTGTTGGGCCAAGCGTTGTATCTTTGGTTAATACATCTCTCAGCTCAGGATGTGTACCAGCTGTTTTTAAACATGCCATCGTGCAACCGCATCTAAAAAAGAATAACTTGGATCCTTCAATTTTGTCTAAATTTAGACCTATATCTAAACTCCCCTTTTTATCGAAAGTTTTGGAGAGAGTTGTTTTTAATCAACTTCAATCATTTCTTGATGAATTTAGTATTTATGAAAAATTTCAGTCTGGTTTTAAGCCCTGTCACAGTACAGAAACTGCTCTTTTAAGAGTTTCTAATGATCTTCTTTTAGCTGTGGACTCTGGTAACTCTGCTGTTTTAGTCCTTTTGGATTTAACTGCGGCCTTTGATACGGTCGACAACTCAATTCTTCTATCTAGACTAGAACAGTGTGTCGGCATTAAGGGCATAGCCCTTAAATGGTTTCAGTCGTATTTGACAGACAGAAGTTTTTCTGTTCACCTTGGTGAATTTTCTTCATCTGCTGCCCCTCTTTTTTGTGGCGTCCCCCAAGGGTCAATATTGGGCCCTATGTTGTTTTCTTTGTATATGCTGCCCTTGAGGTTTATTTTTTAGAAAGCACAATATCTCCTTCCACTGTAATGCGAGATTCACAGATGAATAGAAAGTTCAAAAGAACAGCATTTATTTGAAATGGAATCTTTCATAACAATATAAATGCCTTTACTGTCACTTTAATGCATCCTCGCTGAATAAAAGTATTAATTTCTTTATACTGAGTCCAAACGTCTGAGCGGTGGTGTGTGTGTTGTGTTGTGCCTCGTGCAGCAGTCACATGCTCTGTTTGTTTTGATGTGTCTGTGCTGACAAGCACTGTGATGTCTGGGATCGTGGCCATGCACACACTGATCATTCAGTGACAGGCGGCTCCTGCAGGAGCTGTGATAGGACACGGTTCACAGCGTCTGACACACTCCGTCTGCTGCGACGGGAATATCAGCACACTCCCCATCTGATGAAACGCCTAAACCTCTGAACGCTGGTGTGTGTGGCTCACTCCCGCAGCCGCTGCATCCACAGCCTGTCCACTCGTGTGAATGTGACGCCACTTGAACACTGTCATTTATTTGCACTTATTCGACTCATTCTCATCGAGTTCCAGTGTTGAACATTCAACAGAGACAAAGCATTTGAGAGTGACACACACTTCAGCTGTGAGCAGATTCACGAAGCTCCAGTCCTGACATGATCAATAACAGAAGGTCATTGGGTTTCAACCCGATGAGCAAAAAATGTCATGAAAATGAGTTTAATGTTCTGATTGGATGAGCTCAGGGCAGATCGATCATGATGATGATAATGTCATCCGCTGTGAACCGATCTTCATTAAACACACTCATTGTGACTCAGATGTGTTCAGAGCTGTAGTTAAACACTCACACACGGACACCACTGCAGCCAGATTCCTTCTCGATTCATGCAGAAATTGCTACATTTCTTCCTCCTTAAACAGCCTGCAGTTAGTATTGTGTAGACTGAATACAGTTTGTCAATGTGTGTGATTATTGATTGATCAGTGGTGTCTTCATCTTGGTGTTGCAGTGATTTTAACCATGGTTTTCACATGATTTGTGTGTGTGTGAGGTTCCTCTCAGAGGTGCTGAAGCCCATCGTGAAGACGGAGTTCCAGCTGCTGTACGTGTATCACCTGGTGGGGCCGTTTCTGCAGCGCTTCCAGCAGGAGAGGACCAGATGCATGCTGGAGGTAGAGCCACACACACAACACTCACTCACACAAACACACCTGCCCATTTCACAGTCACACTCACCTTGACACAAGCCTCTGAACATGCCGCACATATGCAGCGGACGGAGAAGCAGCTCACACACACACGTTTAGAGAGCGCTTCAGCCGAGGCGAGTAGTACATGCTGAGCTCCTCTGGGGCTGTTTGAAGCAGTCCAGCTAATGAAAGTGCTCTTTACACACCGAGCACACTGCACTTTTACCCACAAACCCTCAAGCTTCTTATGCTCTCTCTCCTTTACTGAACACTCCCATCTCATCCAGTTGAGCTGCCAGCGCTTACACCATCCTCATCAAACGTGCTAGTACCAAAAATTAACCAATACCAGTTACTCCAGTGAAGACCCAAACTCATGAATATCACTCTGATCATGCTTACGCTCTTCTACCACACACACGCTATATCCAGTTACCAAATGTAATTAATATCAGAGACTGTATATAGCTGAGATGGACCGCTGGTATTACTATGAATGATAAAATAAAATAAAAGTCACATAAAAGTCAACAGCTGGTCTTTTATCTTGCGGTCGGCCTTCACTCTGCGCTGCACATGTGCATTGACTGGACCAATCCGAAATATATAGTCTTTTAGCATTACTTGAGGGTAAGAAATAAGGGTGTGCAGTATTGACAAAGATGTATTTACATTTAGATGTATTTATACAGACTCAAAGATACATGAATGCATTTACACTGCTATGACAATTACATAAATAATGCTATGAGTTTAATATAGAAGAAAAAACCATTGAATACAAAAATATGAAATCATGGGAAAAATAAAATCATCAAGGTGTATATATATATATATATATTATATACACACACACACACAAAGAAAAACGAGTAGATAGAATAGAAAAAATAGAAAGTTTTTTTCTTTTTTATATAAAAAAAGATAAATAGATAAAGTAGAATTAAAATAGAATAGAAAGTGCTAGAGTTAGAGGGTCAAATAAAGGTGGAACAGATGTGTTTTTAGTCGTTTCTTGAAGATGGTTAAGGACTCAGCTACTGGTAGCCTGTGTAGATTGATGAAGGTGTGACGTGCGTTCTTTTCGGCTCATTAAAGATTAAACTTGCTGTCATTGATATTAATGAATCAGAGTGTATTGAATCGTAATCTGTGTTGTGATGAATATCATGAGGTCTTTGCTGTCTAGTGTGAGTTAAGATGAATGTGTTCCTCCTCTCTCAGATTGGAGTGGCGTTTTATGAGATGCTTCAGGCTGTGGACCAGCACAGTAAGCACCTGGCCTATATGGACCCCATCTGTGACTTCCTGTACCACATCAAATACATGTTTACTGGGGACAGTGTCAAAGACCAGGTAACACGCACGCACGCACACACACACACACACACAGACACTCACCACGCACACACACACACACACACAGACACTCACTCACTCAAACACACACACACACACACACACACACACACACTCAAACATACACAGACACACAGACACTCACTCACTCAAACACACTACACACACACACTCACTCAAACATACACACACACACACACTCCATTCTCTTCTGTATTCATGGCTGTAAGCATGTCTTGAGCACTGAGGGTGTGGCAGGTCACAAATGTAATGGGGCAATGCTTTACTTTAACATGTCGGTCACACGTTACATGTACTTACTATAGTAATAACAGTAAATTATGCATAATTAAAAGCAAATAACCCTAAACCAAACCCTGCGGTAAGTACATGTAGTTAATTAGTATTACTCAGTACTTATTTGTCACTATTTTGAGGCGACACTATAAAAGTGTAATTACGCTTTTACATAAAGAAAGAAAGATAATAGTTAAAGAACTAGAATTGGTTGTAAAGGGATTTATTTGAACTATTTACAAATAATATTTATTTTGGAATATGCACACTCTTAATATTGCCTAAAACATCTGTTAATCTTTCTTGTCTCGTCACATTTTATTACAAATTACATGAATTATGTAAACGATAAAGGCTATATCCTTAAAATAGCAGAATTTGACAAGCTGGAACAGTTTTCATCATCGGAGATCTCTGTGTTGTGAAACAGTTGTCAGATGACGTTTATCTAGTTCTTGCGTTGCTGGAATTCACGTTCAGTTTCTGTGAAGAGTAAAGCCTGTCTTCTCTGGTTTTGATTGACCGTCTTGAGAATTTTGACATTGACGAGCCCTGATAGACCGTGAGGAAATGTGTCTTTAAAAACGAGATTCACATAGAAAACAGCTGTTTTAAACTGCAATAATATTTCACAATATTATTGTTTCTACTGTATTTCTGATCAAATAAATGCAGCACTGGTGAGCAGAAGAGACTTCTATGGAAATTTTTTTTTTAAAGATGTACTGACCCCAAACTTTTGAGCTGTACAGAAGCACAGATGACGACACTCGTCTAAGTCATGTTAAACCTAAAGATTCAATGTGTTATGATATTACTCGATATGAAAGACGTCAATGAAAGATCAGTGCTCTACTTCATTTCCCTCCAATTCTGTCGGACAGGAAAAGAAGTGAAATGTGCAGGATGTGTACTTTATATATGTGACCCTGGAGCACAAAAGCAGTGTTAAGTCGCTGGGGTATATTTGTAGCAATAGCCAACAATACATTGTATAGGTCAAAATTATACATTTTTCTTTTATGCCAAAAATCATTAAGATATTAAGTAAAGATCATGTTCCATGAAGATATTTTGTAAATTTCCTACCGTAAATATATCAAAACTTAATTTTTGATTAGTAATATGCATTGCTAAGAACTTCATTTGAACAACTTTAAAGATGATTTTCTCAATATTTAGATTTTTTTGCACCCTCAGATTCCAGATTTTCAAATAGTTGTATCTCAGCCAAATATTGTCATATCCTAACAAACCATACATCAATGGAAAGCTTATTTATTCAACTTTCAGATGATGCATGAATTTCAATTTTGAAAAATTGACACTTATGACTGGTTTTGTGGTCCAGGGTCACATATTGTAAAGTGTGCAGGATGTACATCTATATTATGTGTAGTATGAGCAGGTGATTTGGGACGCAGAATGAATCAGTGTGTGTGTGTGTGTGTTGTGTCTGTAGGTGGAGAGGATCATCTGTTCGCTGAGGCCAGCGATGCGTCTCCGTCTGCGCTTCATCACTCACATCAGTAAGATGGAGCCGGCGGCGGCAGCGTCCACAGCGACCTCTGTCCCTCAGTCCAGCAGCGTCTCGTCCCCTGCGGCCCAGAGCGGAGCCGGACCCTCTTAATATTCCTCTGTCTGTGGGTCAGTGAGCTCACAGCTGCTGACCAGACGGCGTCTCAACACTGTGTTTAACCAGCTGGAGACAGATGATGTGATTCAGGGCCGAGGACACTGGACGCACTGAATGAAGATCATGTGATATGACCTGTGTTTTATGTGTGGCGACTAAATGAGGCTTTAATTGCATTTGAACACCAGCGCCTGCCTTATTTTCATCGAGGAATGAACCTGTTGCGTTTATCATCAAGACTTTTTACTGAAGTCTTCAGCCTGGACTTTGATAGAGCAGCATCCTGTTTTTTGAGTCATGTTTCATTTTTTTCACGTGTAATAAAGACTAATCATGTATTAACCAAATGTGCACCTGTGATTTTGTTTGGCCTTTTATGTGTCTGTTAGAATCAGAGCTACAAGCGTTAAATTGATCAAAAGTAACAGTAGAGGTTCAAATAAATGCTGTTCTTTTCAACTTTCTATTCATCTGTGAATCCTGAAAAATAAAAAGCATCACCGTTTTCACAAAAATATCGTGCAGCACGACTGTTTTCAACACTGATAATAATAATAAATGTTTCTTGAGCAGCAAATCAGCATATTATACTGATTTCTGAAGATCATGTGACACTGAAGACTGGAGTAATGATGCTGAAAATACAGCTGCGCATCACAGAAATACATTACAGTTTAACAGATATTCACATAGAAAACAGCGGTTTTAAATTATAATAATATTTTACAATATTTGTGAATATATTTTTGATCAAATAAGTTCAGCCTTGATGAGCAGAAGAGACTTCTTTCAGAAACATTATAAAAAATCTTTGTGTTTCATGAGAGGCTGCTCAAGTGAGAAGAATCGATGTCGCACCTGACAGATGTCTGAGAAAAGCTCTCGTGTCCTGTTCTGTGAAAACCAGCTGTGCAAAATCATTCCTCCTTCCAGGAAAATCACACAAACGTTCCTCGTGATTCAGTTACGCTGGGTCTATGAACGCCTTTCAAGCTCTTTTAGGGCGGTTACAGTATATTGAAAGAGGCTGTTATTATGAATCTAAGTTCATTTTCAACTTTAGTCACAACTGAACATGTGCTCAATTTCTCAGAATTGCATACACTGCCTGGTCAAGAAAAAAAATTGACATTTGGATTGAAATAAGCAAATACTCAAGTCTAGGATTGGATCATTATTGCAATTATTAATGTGTTTCTGGCATGTTGTATGTTTGGCAACAATTCTTTTAACCCTAAATGATGCAGTGTGTTCTTTTTACTTCTCAAACAGCCATGTCAGAAGATGAAACCATATAAACATATTCCAGGATTTCATGATTCATGATTCAGTTTGTGAAACTGGTTTAGTGAGCATGAGGAATCATTTTCAATCCTAAAATCTTTTTTTAATACACACACACACACTCAGACATACACTCAGACACTCACACACACACACACACTCAGACACACACACACCTCCATTCTGTGTGATTTATAAGTGTTTTGAAAAGTGGGGACATGGGGTAATGTCCTGAAAAGTCACCTTCTCCTTGTAATACCTATGTCATACCTTTGTCATTATACAAATTTATGTCCTCATTTGTCACAAAAACACACACACACACACACACTGTGTAACATAATCTAGGTTACTCATTTGAGGTATTCTGAGTACTTTTTACCTAACTTTTTAAACTTAAATGTACCATATATTGATATACATATAAAAATGCATTACAAATGACATCAAAACATAGTTTCCCAAACCGGGCTTAATGTCAGAACTCAAGTGGGTTTGTTAGTTGACAAAAAGCTAATTAATTCAGTCATAAAAATGTAAAACATTTTAATAATTTATCTTAAAACAAAAACAATCCAAATAAAATGCTTAAACACTAAAAACAAATATTTAATTTGTTTACATGCATGTCAATGTGACAATTAACCAACATCAGAGAACTGTGAACATGCAAATGTGTTGTTAAATTATTGAGATATTAACTTCCTCAGGAATATTTCAGGTAAATATGGGTTTAGCTGACAAAAACTTTTGGGAATCCCTACATTATATGAACAAACATTAATAAACATGAAAACAACAATGACATTACACGCCCAAAGTCTTCCAGGATTGAAATATTTTTGTCCAGAATCAACAGTTACTGAAGGCGTAGTGTTTCACAGCTATACATCACCAATAACTTGCATAACTCTTTGTTTCATACATGATCTTGAGAGGTGCTTTTCCCCTCAAATTAGAAGCATGGATCACAAAATTATTTACATGGCATTTAAAGTTTTTAAGAAAACTTTAAAAGAGAAAAAAGAAGAATTAGGGAGAATCAATAAATTATGAATAACTCACTGCCATCTTATGAACAATATGTAATCATGTAATCCATAAAAAGTGTTTGTAATCAGTAACAGTAGTATATGTCTATGCTGGTCTGCAGGAATCAGAGCGTGACTGAAGCGTGCAGTGCTTGTGTTTCTGATGCTCTCTGTTAATGCACATTACTGAAGCGCGTGAGCAACGACAGCACGCTTACATGAGCAGTAATGGAGAGCTCCAGCTTTACTCAGTCAATGGGAAGTGTTAAAAGGATCAGATGTTAAGATCACGTCTTTATAGCTTCATGTTTTATGCAGAAAGTGCTGTCGAGCACTCAATGTGCCTTAGGACACGCTGGCTAATTAATTTCCACAGCTTCTGATTTCTGTTGAACGCTTAGTCATGTGACGCATCTGCTCCTCTCACACCTCACAATACTATACTATCACTGACTAGCCTTTTGTGATCATAAGCATCTACTGAGCTTAGTCTTCATTTACAAAGGTCTACACGGTGGTTTACAAAGCTGTTTGACAAACTGAATCCAGTGGTCTTACATGTTGCTGTTTGTTATTGTTTTTGGTGTGACGTAAACAAACCACCTTCTCAAAAAATTACTTCAAACCTCCATCAAAGAGACCGAACCAGAAAACGTATTCATAATAGAAGAGACTTATTCAAGTCATTATCAGATTGACTTTGACAATGGCATTTTTACTGTATTTCTGAATAAATGGTTCTAATGCATCGATCCTTGTGTTGTTCTGTCTCGTAAATGAGGGATAGAGCTCCATAACATTACTGTACACATGAACAAATCATGTGTTTGTGTTTATAAACTGAAGAAATCGACTGAGATGTGATATAAAATGAAGCAACGTCATCAATGTTATAACGATTTCAGTGCACATTTTATTTGACCATTAAATATTTCAGGATCTTTAAAACTTACATAAAGTGATCTGAATATCAGTCATCACTCTATATCTCCAGTAACATGTCTCAGTAAGATGAGATTGAAATGATCCAAACATATAATGCAGTGATTGAGAGCTGAAGAAATAAAGGCTCCTCAGAAGATGTGAGATGTTCTGGAGGCTTGTGAAGATCATTCCTCCGCTGAGGAACAGTGAAAGTAAAGCTTCTGGAAACAAACGCTCCTCAAAAGATCCTGAGGATCAGATTTGAGACTCTAAAACATGATTGATGGAGAATCAAGTAAAGCTGAGCTGCTTCAGTCCAGTAAGTGTTCATCTGGAGATATTACTGCAGTTATTCTGATGTTTACTTAATAAAAATCTGTCAAGATCTGACAGCAGAAAGACACGAGAAGCTGGACGTTTGTACAGTTAAACTAAAATCACAATTTTAACCATTCAGAACAAATGCTAAGATATTGAGTTGAATATACACATTATGTCTAATGTTGATATGTATATTTATAGTTCTATCATGCTCTGTTCCTGAAACACGAGTCAGTCGTTCACACACCAGACACATCGTGGCCGCGGTTATCATGCAACTGAGCGCGAGCAGTGCGCGTTTGTCTGTGAGGATGAGCTTGGTTCGTCTGGAGCCATAGGCCTGAATAAATCAAGATCTTAATGGTGTTCAACTGCATTAGGAGAGATTGCAGACTAATCTCAGAGACTACAGCTGCTGCATGCTCTTATATGTGTGTTATAAGTTTACTCCAACCGTCAGTTCCTCTCAATGACCTCAGTAAATCAAAGTCAATTCAAGTCGTCAAGTCACCTTTATTTACTGTATATAGCGCTTTATACAATACAGATTGTGTCAAAGCAGCTTTAAAGTGTCAAACAGGAAAAACGTGAGCTGATAATGCAAGAGGACGATAGAAAACAGTCAGTTTATCAGTTAAAGTCAGTTCATTGATGATTCAGTGCTGTCATCGTCCAGCTCAGCTCAGTTCTAGTTCAAATAGTATCTGTGCAGTCAAGTCAACAATATTGCCAGAAATTGTGTCCCCAATTAAGCAAGCCAAAGGCGAAGGTGGCAAGGAACCAAGACTCCATCGGTGACAGAAATGGAGAAAAAAAAACCTTAGGAGAAACCAGGTTCAGTCAGGGGGGCAGTTCTCCTCTGAACAGACCAAACCAGCATGGTGTGGTTTAATTCCAAGCTGCAGCACAGGTCAGATTGAGCAGAGGACTCTGTCTGTACCAAGTGCTGTCTTCTGAGTCTTCACTTAGATATGTCATAACAGATCAATTTGGAGTAGACGTCACAGTTACGTCACTTGCAGCTGCATCTATTGTGATGGCAGAACAACACTGGGAACAAGTGGACGGAAACGGGTAAAATCCATGGAATAAGACAAAAAAATGTATTGTTGAGCCTCAAGATCTTAATGGTGTTCAACTGCATTAGGAGAGATTGCAGACTAATCTCAGAGACTACAGCTGCTGCATGCTCTTATATGTGTGTTATAAGTTTACTCCAACCGTCAGTTCCTCTCAATGACCTCAGTAAATCAAAGTCAATTCAAGTCGTCAAGTCACCTTTATTTACTGTATATAGCGCTTTATACAATACAGATTGTGTCAAAGCAGCTTTAAAGTGTCAAACAGGAAAAACGTGAAAACAATATTCACATATGCAGTTCATAAGGGACATATTGTATTAGCCCTACAGTTACAGTAAGAAATACTATTTAAACCTATAATGTTTTACATAGCATTGACCTATTTTATCTCACAATTCTGACGTTTATATCTCCTAGTTCAGACTTTATTACTCAATTTAACTCAACAATTGCTAGTTTGTCCATTCTGAGGGAATAAAAGCCAGAGTGTGGGATATAAACTCATGATTCTGAGCCGAGGGGGAAAAAAGAGAATGGCGAGTTGATTTTTCTTATCAGAATTGTGATATAATTGCAAGAATTTTGAAATATAAACTTTTTTTTGTTCCATGGCTTCCATAGAGTGCTACTTTAAAGTGCTACATTTTCTGCCACCAGATAGACTCTGCCCACAAAAACTTAATCAAGTTAATGATTTATTTATTTTAAGACTATTGGATTTGAGAAAAAAAGGCAATTATATATCTTATTATATATATATAATAGGGATGATAAGAAATTAGCAATAAAGATACACTAATAATTAAGATAAAGTAAAAGAAAAAATCTAATTGCTTTTGAAAATCTATATTATTTAATTATACAGCTAAAAGTCCAGAGATTGTGCTTAATTGAAGAAAGCAATAAGTTAGTTAAAAGATCAATTATGGCGACTACTCCAGTAGAAATATTAGAATTAAAATATCCGTTGTGTTAAGAATTGATGGAGGAAATTTTGAACAAATGGCAAAAGAAGGAACGTTGGATGTATCATTGTGTGAGGAAATGGAAACTTTGATAAAAAAATCATACGATAAAAGGACTAAGCGCTAAACGTAAAAAGAGAGAAAGAACAAGAGAAAGACTGGCACTGTATAAAAAAGATCTGCTAAAAAAAATATTAAACAGGTGAGGAAAATACTAAAAGAGGCAGATAAAGAAACAAAGAAAAGGGAAGAAATGTTAGTTAAAATAGCATATAGGTCCACTGAAGGTCAGTTCCCCATGCTAAAGGAACTGTAGAAGTCATTGGAGAAATGCAAATAGAGGGGGATGTAGATTTAGAAAAAGAAAAACAAAATGAATTGGATGTAAGACCTAAACATTTTCAAGAGAAAAAAGGAAAACCTGTTTTGCCTTTAGATTGTTATAAACCGGCACGAACAGCACTGGAGAAAATAAAAACACAGCATGAGGAAATCAGAACGAGGAGGAATCATTAGGACATACAAACACCAGCACAAGTGATAGAAGCAAAAATAGATGAACGTTTAAAGAAACTGACAAAATAATACAAGATACAGATCAATTGATTAGAACTAGAAGTAGATTATTAAAGAGTGAGTGAAGAAGATGAGTTATCATTTGATGAGGAAAAGTGGTCACATGGAAGAGAAAAGGGAACGCTTAGACCACAGGCAAAACAATTTCCAGTTCAAGTAAAGGTACACAGGGGCAGCTTGTGCCTTAGGGCGTCCACGAGAAGGCTGGAAAATGGATTTTAAACATTTGAAGAAGAAACAATGGGCAAACTGTTGGCTGTGGGGGACATTAAAGCCCTTCTAGCAAGAATTTTAGGAGGAACAAAAATGGAAGAAATCCTCCAAGCATCAGACCTGGAGAGAGCTGTGGACTCCTGTTATATGGAGGGGACTGTTTTTGGAATTAAACCACATCGGCCAATCACAAGCTGGTTTGGTCTGGACAGAGGAGAACTGGACCCCCGACTGAGCCTGGTTTCTCCCAAGGTTTTTTCTCCATTTCGGTCACCGATGGAGTTTTGGTTCCTTTGTCTTGCTTAGTTGGGGACGCTTGACTGATTGCACAGACACTATTGAAGAGAGCTGAACTGGAAGATGAATCACTGAATCATCAATGAACTGACTTTAACTTGAAAAATGACTCTGTTATTGTCTTCTTGCGTCATTGACAAACTGTTTTCCTGTTTAACACTGTAAAGCTGCTTTGACACAACCAGTATTGTAGAAAGCGCTATATAAATAAAGGTAAAAACAAAACAAAAAAGAGGATCTATGACTTCTGGAAGCACCTCTTTTAGTAGCTTAGATGGTGTAGGATCTAACATAGATGATGTTGGTTTAAATTATTTAACAAGTTTATACAATTCAAACGAAATACAACATCGAAATACCTCTAGTTTTGTTTTCCTCCAGCTGCGCTCTGTTTTCCGTGCTGCTCTCTGTAGGGTGCGAGCAAGCTTGTCATACCACGGTGTCGGACTGTTTTCCTTAATCTTCCTTAAGTGTAAAGAAGCAACCGTGTCTAAAGTGCTAGAAAAGAAAGAGTCAATAGTTTCTGTTACACCATCAAGTTGTTCTGAGCTATTGGATGTGCTGAGAAATTGAGACGAATCGGGAAGATTACTTACAAAGCAGTCTTTTGTGGTAGAAGTGATGGTTCGACCATACTTGTAACGAGGAGTTGAGTTTGCAGCTTTAGCTATATAGAGAATACACAAGACTAGATAATGATCTGAGATATCATCACTCTGCTGTAGAATTTCAACGCCATTAATATCAATTCCATGTGACAGTATTAAATCTAGAGTATGATTTCGACAATGAGTAGGTCCTGAGACATGTTGTCTAACCCCAATAGAGTTCAGAATGTCTATGAATGCTGATCCCAATGCATCTTTTTCATTATCAACATGGATATTAAAATCACCAACAATTAAAACTTTATCTGCAGCCAGCACTAACTCAGATATAAAATCAGCACATTCTTTAATAAAGTCTGTATGGTGCCCTGGTGGCCTGTATACAGTAGCCAGTACAAACATCACAGGGGATCTATCATTAACATGTGCTTCTCTGGATAATGTTATATGAAGCACCATTACTTCAAACGAGTTATACTTGAAACCAGAGCTTTGAGAAATACTGAAAATATTACTATAAATTGTAGCAACAGCTCCCCCTTTACCTTTTGGACGTAGCTCATGTTTATAACAGTAATCTTGGGGAGTAGACTCATTTAAAATAATGTAATAATCCAGGTTTCTGTCAAACCAACGTGATCTCATGATAATTCGTATGCATTTTACGTAAAATGTGGTTCTATAAAACGTACATTTACTTACGTTTTTACAGGCACTAAAACGTACAATACTGACGTATTTTCAGCATCTAAACGCACAGCTAGACTAGGTTATGACCTAAGATCATATCATTTACAAAAAGCGCTTTTGTAGAAAGGGATCTAATATTCATTAAGCCAAGCTTTATCATTTGTTTATCTGTATTACATCTGTTTTTTATTTGTTGAACATCAGCAAATAAAACAGAACAGACACAGTCTCTATAGTGTGATATCTGAGTGAAAGGGTCTCTATGTGCTGAGAATGACTTCTGTGACGTGAGGCGGCTAGCAGACGGTAAATGAAAATATTACCTATAAAGCCACAGAACTGTAGTGCGTCTCCTAACGAAACACAATAGGTGTTTGACTGACAGACCGTTCTGTGTGTGACATCAAAGTACAGCGAGAGCGATTAGAGAGCACTTTTAAATGTTTGTTTTGATGTCAAATACATCTTTCTGTTTTGCTTTTTTGATAAGCAGTGATGCTGTTGTAAAGTTATACAGCTACAGTTCTGTCATTTACTTAAGTAAAAATCTGTCTTTACAACTTTCACTTGTAATGGAGTAATATTTGACCAGCAGTATCTGTACTTTGTCCACCTCTGGCCCCAGTTAGTCAAGTACAAACTCTAAGACTATGTGCCATATTTCTAGAGAGAAGAGCGGCACCACCCCAGGAGGGATGAAGACCATCTCTTTTCAACAGGTCAGGTCTGCCCCAAAAACTCATCCAATTATCTATGAAACCTATGTTATTCTGTGGGCACCACTTAGACATCCAGCCATTGAGTGACGACAGTCTGCTATTTATCTCGTCACCACGGTAAGCAGGGAGGGGGCCAGAGCATATTACAGTGTCTGACATCATGCTTGCAAGTTCACACACCTCTTTAATGTTATTTTTAGTGATCTCCGACTGGTGAAGTCGAACATCATTAGCGCCGGCTTGAATAACAATCTTACTGTATTTACGTTTAGCATTAGCCAGTACTTTTAAATTTGCCAAGATGTCAGGCGCTCTGGCTCCCGGTAAACATTGGACTATGGTGGCTGGTGTCTCTATTTTCACGTTCCGTACAATAGAATCGCCAATAACTAGAGCACTTTGATCAGGTTTCTCAGCGGGTGCGTCACTGAGTGGGGAGAACCTGTTTGATGTTTTGATCGGAACGGAAGAGCAATGTACAGGACAGAACAAATGATGAGCAAACACAACACATTGTTTATCCTTAGGCTTGGACTGTTGGTCATTGAAATATTATTATTTAAACCAGCCTTTTAATAGTTTAGAAGCCTATTTATTTTATTGCACAACTTCACGTAATTATCCATCTTATTTGGAAGTAAGTGATTTTCTGTGAATGACAGTGAATTCTGATTCATTAGCTGCTATAGGGAAATAAACTAAGAGTAACAGGTGCAGTAAACAGTATAACAATTTGTGCTACATTCTGACAGTAAATTAAAATAATATAATGACAAATCGCTGTTTGTGATATGAAGCAGCATTACACAGCGGATTACACCGGAAGCCACGCACATTAAATTTACAAATGGCCGCAGCGCTCCTATGTCAAAAATTGCATAGTGCTGCTTTGAAGCACCATAATAAATGTTACAAAGATGTTAGTGCACATTTTATGTGGCCATTAAAGGGGTCCTATTATGCTCTTTTACAAAGTCTTGAGCGACACCCGCCTATAACACTCGTTGCCTTTTCTAGACCAGGTCTCGTCCCATTCGTCGGTATTTGTGATATCATAAATCCTGGAAAATATGCGTTGTAGTCCAAACGAGTCGTTCGTTGTAGTTTTTGAAAAGTGATTTCTGTTAAATAAAATATCTCCTTTTGAATTGGACTTTGAGCTTTGTAACTTTGCAGATCTTTTTTATGCTCAAACAGCAACATTACAGACTAACTAAAGTTGAAAAAGTGAAAACGCATAATAGGACCCCTTTAAAGATTTCCTTTTCTTGAGTGTTCAGACAGTTTTAATAGTGTTTCTCTTTTTCTCTTCAGTAAAAAAAGTCTCAAGGTTCATAAGTTTGACTTATTTCTGTATCAAAACTCTAATCTAACAATTTCTTTTAACTACGTTTTTAATCTGTTCTTTTTTCTGAACATTCATTATGCACTCACATTAAAATGAAGGTGGGTAGTGTTGTTGAATTGAATTGTTATGATTTAGACTTTATTAAGAGCTGTGTTTTTCTGTCACAGAAATAAAGTGTTTTTGAATGAATGAATGAAGTTTAACTGGAAATTGAGTGTTTTCTATCGTCCTCTTGCATTATTGACACTATTTTCCTGTTTAATACTGTAAAGCTGCTTTGACACAGTCTGTATTGTATAAAGCGCTCTATAAATAAAGGCGGGGAAAAGAATGAATGAACAGTACAGTAACAGCATTAAATCAACTAATAAACAATAAGTGATTATGCAACCAATCGAAAACAAAGTAAAAGAGCAGCAGCATTTAATGACATATTTCACTATTTAAAGACCAAAAATGGAGAGGTACTTTGATGTCAGCTGAACTACTGCTGATGAATGCAGCTGCTGTGTGTAGCACTGCTGCTTCTGCTCAGTCACTGTCCAGTACCGGCCCATTATGTGTTTTTATCATCTGTTTCATTAGTATTATTCATGCCTGAACAGACCCGTGACCCAGCAGCTGATCTAAATGTCAGCATGTTACACAGTTACCCTCCTGTCAGACTGTGGAGTTGTTTTCAGTGGCGGTCGGGCTCACAGATCTCCTGCAGGGTCAGAGGTCGAGCTTCTGCTCAGCTCAGGTCTTCATTTACTCTGGTCCTCTGTGTATAATGCCGTCAGCCTGCAGCGTTCTGTCTGTTTTTGGAGTGCACTGGACGACTGATGACCAGCTGTGACCGTGACTTACAGGAAATGACACGAGGGAAATCACTTCTGATCAGTGTGATGGAGAGACTGTGGAACAGTCTGTGTTCTTACTGTTATGTATTGCTTGTTTTATAATATTTATTTGGGGTTCGCTGCTGTATTATTTCCTGTTTTAGTAAACTGGGTGTGGCCATTAACCCTATAAAGTCTACTGTATCATATCTGATACACAAAGGTGTATCAGATGTCTCTAAATGATCAACAAGAAATCACAATCCACACAATCTCCTTCATGTATTTTGTCGTCTGATTGATAGTTAAGTTTTTTATCAAGTCAAATGTCTTTTAGTGTAATTGTTACATTGTATAAACGTCCACGTGAAGCACGAGCTGAAGGTGGACGTTTGTAATTTCTGCTGTCAAATCTTTACTGATTTTTATTAAGTAAACATCAGAATAACTGCAGTAATATCTCTCTTCTGATCTTTGGCCATATGTCTTGGACACTCGGGTAAAGAGAGGGGCTGAGCTGTCAACTGATCACCACCTGGTGGTGAGTTGGATTCGATGGCGAGGGAGAAGGCTGGACAGACCTGGCAGTCCCAAATGCATAGTAAGGGTCTGTTGGGAACGTTTGGCAGAGGCCCCCGTCAGAGAGGTCTTCAACTCCCACCTCCGACAGAGCTTCAACCAGGTCCCGAGGGAGACTGGGGACGTTCAGTCTGAATGGACTATGTTCCACACCTCCATTGTTGGGGCGGCTCAGAAGGGGGAAGCAACACCGCTTACAATTTATTAAGTAAACATCAGAATAACTGCAGTAATATCTCCAGATGAACACTTACTGGACTGAAGCAGCTCGGCTTTACTTGATTCTCCATCAATCATGTTTTAGAAAAATTTGTGAGTCTCAAATCTGATCATCAGACTTTTGAGGAATGTTTGTTTGTTCATCTCTCAATCATCATTGGATTGCATTGCATTTAATGTTTTTTTTTTTTTCATTAGAGCTCCATATTCTCACTATATCAAACTGCATGAGCCATAAAAGCCTGACGTATCAAATATGCCCCTCCTTGAACCGCCACCTTAGCGTGGTGGAGGGGTTTGAGTGTTGAATGATCTCAGGAGCTATGTTGCCTGGGGCTATATGACCCTGGTAGGGTCACTCATGGCAAACAGATCCTGGGTGACAGACGAGACAAAGTGTGGTTCAAAAGCCCCTTATGATGACGATTAAATCAAGGCTTTTGTTCACCCTGCCCGGTATGGGGTCACCAGGACGTCGGCGGGCGGTGGAAAGAGTACTTTGAGGATCTCCTCAATCCCTCCAACACGCCTTCCGTAAAGGAAGCTGAGGCTGGGGACTCGGGGGGCTCGTCCATCACCCTGGCTGAAGTTGCTGAGGTAGTCAAAAAACTCAGCGGTGGCAAGGCTCCGGGGGTGGATGAGAGCCCCGAGTTTCTCAAGTCACTGGATGTTGTGGGGCTGTCTTGGCTGACACGCCTCTGTGGCATTGCGTGGAGTTCGGGAACGGTGCCTCTGGACTGGCAGACCGGGCTGGGTTGTCTGTCTTTTTAAGAAAGGGGACCAGAGGGTGTGTTCCAACTATAGGGGAATCACACTCCTCAGCCTCCCTGGGAAAGTCTATGCCAGGGTACTGGAGAGGAGAATCCAACCGATAGTTGAACCTCAGATTCAGGAGGAGCAATGCGGTTTTCGCCCTGGCCGTGGAACACTGAACCAGCTCTATACCCTCACTAGGGTGTTGGAGGGTTCATGGGAGTTTGCCCAACCAGTCCATATGTGTTTTGTGGACCTGGAGAAGGCATTCGACCGTGTCCCTCGTGGCATCCTGTGGGAGGTACCTCGGGATTTTGGGGTTCAGGGCACGTTGCTACGGGCTGTTCGTTCCCTGTATGACTGGAGCAGGAGCTTGGTTTGCATTGCCGGCAGTAAGTCAGACCTGTTTCCGGTGCATTTTGGACTCTGCCAGTGCTGCCCTTTGTCACCGATTCTGTTCATTATTTTCATGGACAGAATTTCTAGGCGCAGCCAGGGAGTGGAGGGTGTCTGTTTTGGTGGCTGCAAGATATTGTCTCTGCTTTTTGCGGATGATGTGGTCCTGTTGGTTTCATTAAAATCAAGACTTACAGCGTGTACTTTAGAGGTTTGCAGCCGAGTGCGAAGCGGCAGGGATGAGAATCAGCACCTCCAAATCCAAAGCCATGGTTCTCAGTTGTTTTCTCCTCAGCTAGTGGTGAGAAACATAGTTCAGGAGGAAGTGCATGGCTCTGGGCAAAGTGAATTCTATCACATTCTGAGGAGCATTACATGATCAAGCAACTGCTGTAGACGCGGGGGAACGTGTCACTGAGCTCTCTGTTGTCATAATTGAGAGAGAACAAGAGCGAGAAAGAGAGGCTGGCAGTAACAGGAAATCCTGAATCATGCTGGCTTTTGATCTGCTCCATCTGCCATGGCATCATGTGAACAAACTGCGACATTCAGTCACCAAAGTTGCCAAGCAGTCAAAGATTATTATTCACAGTTGTCTATACAATGAATATCAGTGGGTGCTCAGCGATACTATTGCATTTTGCATTCCAGTATACAGAGATATAGAGTATAGGACATATTTCACTGAACCATGATGCATTATGGGGAGATGTGAGGATTTCGAATTTTTAAGTCGTTTAGCATGGAATATTAAAGTATAAGTAAGCAGTGTTGAATGTATCATTTGAAATGTTGTCTACGGTCATTGTCATTGTTTCTTACATTGTAAAAAAAATTTGTTGTAAATAAATAAATAAAAGATTGTTGCAGTACGTTTACAAGACAACACTATTTCAGTATTTCAACTTCAACATTTCATGTTTAATTAAATGTCACTGCCATTTATTTGTAATTAATTGTGTCATTTATTGGCAACTTCTGAGTTAAAACTGTTGTTTTCAGTGTAGCCGTAGTTACCATATAGCTACTCAGAAAAAATAAATATAAATTAAACTGTAATGTAAAGTTTAAGTATTTCGGGGTCTTGTTCACGAGTGAGGGAAAAATGGAGCGGCAGGTTGACAGACGGATTGGTGCTGCGTCCGCAGTAATGCGGTCATTGTACCAGTCTGTTTTGGTGAAGAAGGAGCTGAGTCTCAAGGCGAAGCTCTCAATTTACCGTTCAGTCTACATTCCTACCCTCACCTATGGTCATGAACTCTGGATCGCGGCTACAAGCGGCAGAAATGAGCTTCCTCCGCAGAGTGGCTGGGTGCACCCTTAGGGATAGGGTGAGGAGTTCAGTCACCCGGGAAGAGCTCGGAGTAGAGCCGCTGCTCCTCCGCATTGAGAGGCGCCAGTTGAGGTGGCTTGGGCACCTGTTTCGGATTCCTCCTAGACGCCTCCCTGGTGAGGTGTTCCAGGCATGTCCCACTGGAAAGAGGCCTCGGGGCAGACCCAGGACACGTTGGAGAGACTATGTCTCCCAGCTGGCCTGGGAACGCCTTGGGGTTCCCCCAGAGGAGCTGGAGGAGGTGTGCAGGGAGAGGGAAGTCTGGGGGCTCTGCTCGGACTACTGTCCCCGCGACCCGGCCTCGGATAAGCAGAGGAAGATGAGATGATAGATGAGAGTATCAAATTTGACAAAAAAAGACAATTTTTAAAAACTTTTTTTTAATATATATTTTGTCTAAAGGTTCAATAAACTGTTCCATTTTTAAAAATGATTTATAGTCTATCATTTCATGTCAGGCTTTGCAGGGTTATAGCAATGCGTACCTGAATTTACGGAAATGTCTAAGAACATTTTTTTTGTTCTTTTTTTTTAATCCATCCTGTTTATTGTATTTATTGATATTTAGTTTTAACTAATGTTCTCAAGTAATTTTACTTGCCGAACAGAATGCGGCAAAGAGTTGTTTTTTATGAAAATGGTATGTTACAATTATTAAGAGCTGGAAAAATCATTAGTAGGAGTCATTTGCATTTGCAAAACTAAATATATTAGTTTAGTTTATATTTAGTTTTAGTTACTTTAGTACTTCAACTTTAAATGAAAATGAGAAATATTTCATTTTATTTGAGTTCATGTTCATTTTATGTTGAGTAATTTTTTTTATCGTTTTAGTTTTAGTTAATGATAATAACCCCAGGGACTTGGTATAATGAAATAACATTTGTTAATTAGGCTTTTAACACGTTTCTATTTGCACATTTTGCACGTTCACTTTTAATAAACATCATCTTGGAGGCCAGTTACAGTTTCCATTTTTTTCTACTATTTTATGAGTACTGTGAATTCAAACATACTACTCTTTTCTCCTACTATTTAGTAGAGAAATTATTTGGGTTGCGTACTGTATATTTGAAACTCACCTGTGGGCGGTTCCTGCAGAACTGCATGTGCTTTTGTTCCGTTTCCATGGTAACAGCGACTTCTCTGATTGGTGCATCTCATCAGTAGTTCTTCACAATGAATTCAGCTTTGTGTGACTTGTGTCTTCTACAGAAGCAAATATCATCACTTAATCTTCTAAGATTCATCTTCAAAGTTTTATGAATTATAATAGGCATATTGATGTTTTTTAAAATTAGATTATTGTTATTAATAGATGTTTCTCTGTGGAGAACATGAATGTGATTTGTAGCTCAGGAACCTATCGATTGGACTGACAAATGACACGCTTAGGTTTTAAAAGAGTCGATCGAATCTCTGTATGCCATCTGTTAGGTCAATAGGTCTGTGCTCATCGGACTCATCTGAACACACACACACACACACTGATCTCAGTGCATGCTGGGAGCTGCCAGATCATCTTAACCTCTGACCTCACTTCCTGTGGAGAACCTGACATGAGTGCTGTGATTCACAAGAGCACCAGCGCTGGAAAACATTCAGCTAGAGGCAGGATGAGCTTATAATCATCATACGTGTGCGTGAAGACCTGTTCACACCAAGATGAATGCTCAGAGCGAGAATTCAGAGCGATAAACATGTTCATTTGAATGAACGGCTGTTAATGTGTCCGTTCAGACGTACACAAACATCTCCATCACTGTGACAGGTTCTTTAACAGAGAACTTACGATCTCTTTTCCATTGTACGGTTAATAAAGCTGGCCAACCAATGGGATTCACTCTTCTTTCCTGTGTTTTTCACTTTGGTCTGAACAGACAAATCGCATGTGAAATTCAAACCGTGAGCTGACCTTGAGTTTGCTGAAAAAATCTTGACTAAAAAGTTCAACAACTGTCCTGCTTCACTCCACAAGCTCAGTTGAGCAACTCAACTATGTATTTGCATAAAACTATTTCTAAAAGTGTAATTCACCAATATGGGTTTTTTAAATAAAACTTTGAAAAAATGGTGCTACATGACTAGAGAAAACAGAAAAAGGGCTGTGGTCTTTACTTTTGCCAAAAACTTCAATACCCATAATGCACTAGGCTTGATCCGACTGTCTGGGGATACAAATATGCAGAAGTTTACTAAAAGTCCACCAGATGATGCAAAATGTATCATTTTAGTAGTCCTTTTTTATTCATTTTGCATCATGTTTGTATTCAGCTTTTTATACATACTACTTGTAAAACACAAAGCTGGTTTAAAATCGGCACACTGGTTGTTGACTGCAGCTCTTGAGCAGATCTGACTGTGCCGTGTGTCTGTGGTTTAATGGCCTCTCGAGGAGTTGTTCTGTGTTTGTGGAGTGCATCATGTGTGTGAACTGAAGATGCGTCCTGTGATGTGTGTGACAGAGTCGAGGAGCACGAGGAGTGTTTCTGGAGGCCTGTAGACCTGCAGACTTCAGCTCACCTGCCTGTACATTTCTAGTGATTGGCTGGCTCAGGCGTGTTTGATTATGGAGCTGAACTCTGTAGGATGGCGTCCGGGACGGGGACGGGGCAGGCTGGATTACACTACATGACTTTTGCACAGACTCTTACCCGATTTATAGATGGGTCGACACTAGTTGCCAAAATCTGAGAAAGTCTATTTTAATTGAGAGACCTCACAGAAAATCACGTAGTGTATGATCGGCACATACATCTAGTCCTCGGAGATCAGACTTGTTTATTTTGAGCTGATCTCTAAACACAAGATGTTTTCATTTGTTGTGTGTCTTATATTAACAAGCCTCATATTTTCTGCATCAGTTTGTTGTTTCCAGAACAGCTTGAAAGGTAGCGTGTGATCTTTGGACATTGAGTGTGTGATGGTCAGTTTTTCTCTGTGACCATTTACAATGTCTGTGCCTGCAATGCAAAAAATGATTTTCTTAGTATTTGTGTCTTGTTTTCTAGTACAAATATCTAAACGTTCTTAAATCAAGATGCATTTACTTGAGAAGCAAAATGACGATTATGAAGATATTAAGTCTTGTTTTCGGAAAAATGTACCAAAGTTTTGTTAGTTTTTGCTTAAAAATACTGTATCTGACAGTGGGGAAGGAAAAATAATTTTAATTCAAAGGGAAAACAAGATTATTTCTCTTGTCCCATTGGCAGATTTTTTTCTTCTTATTTTAAGAAAAAAACTCTTGATAATTTTGATACATTTTTCAGAAAACAAGACTTAATATCTTAAGTCATTTTACTGTAAAAGATGACCAAGCTCAATGCTGAGTGTTTTTCACCCACAGCCTGAATCACAGTGACAATGACCATTTTAATGACATTAAAGCAACAGTTCAGCCAAACATGACATTCTGTCATAATTGTCCATTCTTGGATGAGCTATTCTTTTAAAGCTATCCAGGTTGGGGTTGATGGAGGAGGACGGGAGCCTTACGCACTGGATACAGTACAGTCTCACTGACTGTGATGCTTACCATGTTTGGTCTTTCACTCCAGAGCTTTGGTTTTTATGAAGCACATCTGCTCCACAATCCTCTGATTTATGTCTGACCTTTAGTTCTCCAGCGCTCGTCCTCCATCTCTGTGATTTAAGAGACTCCAGCTCTCCGCCTCTCGAGTTTCCATTGCGTTTGACTCTCTGCCGGCTGGAAGATGTCTGTATAAGCTAACAGGAATACGCAGCACAGCAGCAGCATTTCATGTTTGATTCGGTGGGGTTTCTTTCATGTCTGTCACGGTTTAAAATAATTGAGTGTTTGCCATGAATGAGATTCTTGTCTGTCCGCACACCTTTGTCTGTGATTGAACTGAAGAACGCTCACCCGTCTACTCTCTTCATGTTCCATTTTCCAGTCATTCCGAGTATCCATGGCAACACGGAACATCAAGGCATTCTGTCTCTGTGTGTGTGTGTGTGTGTGTGTGTCTAGTTGAGGTTGTTGAGAGTTAATCTTCTCTATTCCTTTAGCTCTGGAAAACACATATTCCCTCTCAGTTTTCCGGTCACTTCCGTTGACTTCTAAATCTCCTTCTCTGCTCATGCACTCTGCATTCCCTTTAACAGAGTGTCACGCACCTACTGTTTGCCCCAGTTTGGCTCGAATAATTTAGCTTATCGGGACCCCAGGGAACAGCTAGTGACTGAGTGCAAGTGTTAGGGAACAAAACACACTGTTCTGTGCACAGACAGGCCAGTGGGTCAGAGAGCCAGACCTCACATGGACACAGATCATGAAATGGCCTGTTTGAGCCAACATCTCATAGTTCAGCAAATGAGGTCAATTCTGTCAGCATTTGTTACTCGAGATCTGTGACTGTTTTCTGTGGAACACAAAGAAGATGATTTGGAGAATGAAATTGTTTTCCATGCAGTTGCAGTGAATGGGGACTGGAGCCTTCAAGCTTCAAAAAGCACACAAAAGTACAGTACTTGTCAAACGTTTGGAAACATTATGATTTTAAATGTCTCTTTTAAAAAATGTTTAAAGTCTCTTCTGCTCACCGAGGCTGCATTTATTTGATCAAAAATACAGTAAAAACAGTAATATTGTGAAATATTATTAGAATTTAAAACAGCTGTTTTCTATGTGAATATCTGTTAAACTGTAATGTATTTCTGTGATGCGCAGCTGTATTTTCAGCATCATTACTCCAGTCTTCAGTGTCACATGATCTTCAGAAATCATTCTAATATGCTGATTTGCTGCTCAAGAAACATTTCTGATTATTATCAATGTTGAAAAGTGTTTGGGGTATGTGTGTGGGTGTGTTTTAATAGAAATAATGCTTTTATTCTGCAAACATGCATTAAATTGATTGAAAGTGACAGTAAAAATGTGTTTAATGTTACAAAAGGTTTCTATTTCAAATAAATGCTGTTCTTTTGAACTTTCTATTCATCAAAGAATCCTGAAAAAAAAATAAGCAGCAAAAACTTAGGGTTAGGGTTAGTGGAATAAGTTGCCGTACTTGCAAAGTTACTTATAGTCAGTAGAACATCTATTGAGCGACCATCAAAATAAAGTGTTAGTAGATGTTAAGCAGACAGTCTACTAATACTCTAATGACTGCTACATAGTTGACATGTAGTTGCAAAGTTACTTACTGTTAGTAGAATGCCAAAAGTGAACTATCAAAATAAAGTGTTACCGTTTTTGGTCCTTCATAGCAAATCAGCATATTAGAATGATTTCTGAAGGATCAAATAAATGCATAAATACAGAAGAGACTTCATTTAAAAATCACTAGATCCATCTGGTTCGTGAATGAATCACCCGCACTAGTGAACCTGAGGTGCAAATCCACTGAAAAAATCCCAAAACTAAACAAACAGTTCAGTTCATTATTGAATCAAACTGCTTCTCTCATGAACTCCAAAGAGAGAGCTGGAGTGAAGACAACATTATTCTGTGAATAAATCTATAGTAAAACTATTGTGCAGAACTACTTTTATGATTTTTTCTGCTGCTTAATATTTTTTTTGGAACCTGTGACACTTTTGTCAGGATTTTTTGATGAATAAAAAGTTAAAAAGAACAGCATTTATTTAAAATAGAAATCTTTTGTAACAATAGACAAAAAATGTACTGACCCCACACTTTTGAACAGTAGTGTATATTGTTACAACAGATTTATATTTTAAATAAATGCTGTTCTTTTTAACTTTTTATTCACCAAAAAAATCCTGACAAAAGTGTCACAGGTTCCTAAAAAATATGAAGCAGCACAACTGTTTCAACACTGATTATAAATCAGCATATTAGAATAATTTCTGAAGATCATGTGACACTGAAGACTGGAGGAATGATGCTGAAAATATAGCTGCGCATCAAAAAAATAAATTATATTTTTAAGTATATTAAGATAGAAAACCGTTATTTTAAATTGCAATAATATTTCACAATATTACTGTTTTTTCTGTATTTTTGATCAAATAAATGCAGCCTTGATGAGCAGAAGAAACTTCTTTAAAAAACAATAAAAATCCTACTGATTCCAAACTTTTGAGCAGCAGTGTATATTATTCACGGCGGAAGTTTCAGGAATGTTTAATACTGTGTTCAAAACAATCCCACAACCTTATCATGCCTTGTTATAAAGTGCACACAAACAGTATTACTTTGTTTTAATATGTATAGTATGTGATTACCTTGAAACCAATAACAGTGTGTCTCTTTTGATAATTGAGGATAATAGCACTCTGCTCTCGTCCAAGATCTTCATGGCTACAGTAGACCTTTAGGACATTTATGATCTGTGGATTACTTCTGCATTAGAGGCGGTGCTCTGAGAACTGAACGATCATTTACTAATCTGTTATTTTGCTTTTACTGTTTATGAAACTGAGCTCCATCAGGTGTGATTCAACAAGCCTTAACACTACAGCTCTCATTAAAGCTGCTGATGTGCCTTCTCTAATGAACTACATTTCATTTGGAGTGATATCATACAGTACATTACATAACTATACTGAAACTATACCGTATGCACTAATGAAACACACACAAGGGGAGAGAACAAAACAACGGTCACTAATTAGAAGTGCAAAACGAGGATTTGTATAAGCCAAGAGGAGACTGGTTTTCTTTGCTAAAGTAAGGAAACTTTGCTTCCTTTGCTCCTGTTAACAAACGTTGGTTTTCACGAGACTCACCGGCGCAGCGCTGACCTCATACGTCATCCACCCGGAGCTGCTTCTGTAAACAACTGTTGGCGCAAGCTACATTAAAGTGATTATTATGTTTTGAATATGGATATTGTTCTTACAAAAACGCATCGATTCGCTACAGGAGGCCTTTATTCACCCCCCGGAGCCGTGTGAGACACTTTTTTTTTTATGGATGGGCTCTTTTTATTTAACTTCTTTTGGACTGAAGCATGCAACACCCGCTGAGTGGCATTAAACAGCTTGAAAGATCAAAGACAATTTTTAATATAACTCCGACTGGATTCGTCTGAAAGAAGAAAGTCATATACACCTAGGATGACTTGAGGGTGAGTAATTTATGGGCTAATTTTCATTTTTGGGTGAACCAAGCCTTTAAATGATCATCAGGTTTTGAGGATCTTGAATAAAGTATGCAAAGCGCCCAGGTGTAATTAGTTTGTCCTTCACACTCACTTATCGGCTTTAATCAAGATGTGCAGTCGAACAGAATGAGTTTACAAGCTATCTGTCTGATGCAGAAGTGGCTTGTGTTTGTCTTCAGCTGCACACAGAAGCAGCAGAACGTCCCTCACACCCTGACTGAGTGTCTGCTCAGTACTTGGGTTAATGTGAGTGCAGTACGTGTTTCACATTCACGCTGCATTATCGTCTGCTGACACTGCATCACCTCAGCATTCAAAGTCATGCTACTTCATCTTAGCTTTTTACATCTTTTGTTTTACGTAATTTTTGTACAATGATAAACTGCATTTGAAATAATTGGTAACACTTTAGAATAGGGAACACTTATTCACAATTAACTACGACTTTTCCCTCAATAAATTCCTAATTTGCTGCTTATTAATAGTTAGTAAGGTAGTTGTTAAGTTTAGGTATTGGGTAGGATTAGGGATGTAGAATAAGGCATTAATATGTGCTTAATTAGCCTAGTAATAATAAAAGGCTAATATTCTAGTAATATGCATGCTAATATGCAACTAGTAAAGAAACCTTAAAATAAAGTTACCACTTTAGTTTAGGGACCAATTCTCACTATTAACTAGCTGCTTATTAGCATGCATATTACCAGCATACTGGCTGTTAATAAACTGTTGACTTGCAAAGCACATATTAATGTCTTATTCTGCATGACCATATTTTAGATCCCTTAACCC
>NW_015626057.1:75549-88113 GCF_001515625.1 Sinocyclocheilus rhinocerous | reverse complement strand
CACACACACACACACACACACACAGACACACACACACGCACACACCCAGAATGCCCTTCAGATTATTCAAACTTTAAAATTATGTAAAAACAAAAACACAAATAGAAAGTCAAAAAGTGAAGAGGGCAGATTAGCTTGTTTGGGAAATGTGTCCTGTCCTCCTGTGTGCTGGGTGAGTTAGTTGACTGGTTTAGTGTGAGTTTTGTGAGGTCATGGTTTGAAGTGTGCTGTAGAGTTAAAGGGTTAGTTCACCCAAATATGAAAATTAGCTCACAAATTACTCTCCCTCAAGGCATCCTAGGTGTATATGACTTTCTTCTTTAATTTGCTGCTTATTAATAGTTAGTAAGGTAGTTGTTAAGTTTAGGTATTGGGTAGGATTAGGGATGTAGAATAAGGCATTAATATGTGCTTAATTAGCCTAGTAATAATAAAAGGCTAATATTCTAGTAATATGCATGCTAATATGCAACTAGTAAAGAAACCTTAAAATAAAGTTACCACTTTAGTTTAGGGACCAATTCTCACTATTAACTAGCTGCTTATTAGCATGCATATTACCAGCATACTGGCTGTTAATTAGTACTTATAATGCACATATTAATGCTTTATTCTATATGACCATAATTTAGATCCCTTAATCTCGTTTGAAGTAATGGTGCTTCATATAACATCTCCATTCTGTCACCGATGGAGTTTTGGTTCCTTGCCGCTGTCGCCTCTGGCTTGCTTAGTTGGGTACACTTCATTTCCAGCGATATCGTTGATTTGATTGCAAATGATTGCAAAGATACTTTTTAAACTGAACTGAGCTGGATGATGACATCACTGAATTCAATGATGAACTGCCTTTAACTGAAAAATGAGTGTTTACTATTATCATTTTGCATTATTGACACACTATTTTCCTAATTAATGCTGTTCAGTTGCTTTGACACAATCTGTATTGTTAAAAGCGCTATATAAATAAAGCAGGGATCTACGCTTACTTTTCTTTTTAGGAGCATTTGTGCTCCTAACTTTAAACATTTAGGAGCACGTTCAAAATTTTATGAGCACCTTCTAATCAATAATCCAAAATGTTATCAAAAAGTAGCCTTCCCATTACGAGGTGATATTTGACTCCTCTAACTTTAATAAATGTATGTCATCTTTTGTCAAATTCTTAAAAAAATTATATTTTATAATTAGCTCATCTCGATCTCACATTTATAATCAACGAAGCTCTCTACACTGCGCAATGAATCTCTTATTTACACCCTGTCTACACTTTGCTTATGAAAGGATTCGTGAGATATGTCTGTGATACATTACTCAACACTGCAAAAACACGTAGAAACCTTTGAAGCTCCCCTGAGCGATCACAATCACAAGTATGATGATGATCGGGTCAGTCGCACTGGTGCTCCTAAAATAAATTTCATAGTCGCACGCAGTAGTTTTCAGTCGCAAATGCAAATGGTCGCACTGTAGAGCCCTATAAAGGTGACTTGACTTGACTTGACTTAATCCTACCCAATACCTAAACTTAACAACTACCTTACTAACTATTAATAACCAGCAAATTATGAGTTTATTGAGGGAAAACACTTAATTAAAAGTGAATATGTGTTCCCTATTCTAAAGTGTTACCAAGTAATTTATTCCATAACCATCAGTTTTTTCAGGGAATGAATCGACTTGCAATCTGCAGTGAGATGAACTTGTGAAATGTCATAAAAGTCTGCAGATTTCACAGTTTGGTGTGGTTATACTTGCTAGTTAAGGCCACTGTTAGATATTTTTACACTGACTTTATTATAGTTATTATGGATTATTCTTTTTTTAATATATAGTTAAAATGTATGGCAATGAGTGACAAGGCACACCAAAACTGAGCTTTCAATTAAAATCTAATGATTTAAATGACAGGACTTTAAGGTTAGGCTTAAGATGACCCAGAACTGCTGACACTGGAAGGCTGTGAGCACACATTGAGTACTGGGTTAATCAGACACTTTTAGTCATTTGTCCTGTCATTGTTCTGAAACACGAGCTGCTTTGAGTTATTTAGGCTGCTGTTTTGCAGTATGCCATATGGACAGTTATATTTAGTGTTTTGAGTATCACTCCTCACTGAAAGCGAGTTTTTGGCAGCACTTCATAACCGTGAGCAGTTTGTTTCTGACAAACAAATGATTGTAGAGAAATCTCTCCAGGCCTGCTGCTGCAGACGAGGTGGCGCTGGTCTGTACACATAACTCAACGGGGCGACGAGGGTCCCGCGGCTCCTTTAACACTGATTTGTGGAGTATAATCAATTGCTGTGGCGCTCCACTGTTTATTACGACTGCTCCCAGTTTATGGGCGAGCTGTTAAGTGGACATTTGTGAACATAATGGTGAAGTGTTTAAAGAGCTGGACAGACTGGACAGAAGCCTGCTGACACTGAGTCACACACACAACACTGCTGTTAACAACAGCACACGTGAAGAGAGAGAGAGAGAGAGAGAGAGAGAGAGAGAGAGAGAGAGCGCTTACAGCTGGAACAGGCTGATTACTGTTTGCACTTCTGTTCTTATGTAAGTAACTGTAGGGTTAGGCTAAACACAACTACTACTTAAACAGTATTAGTCATAACTGCTAATGATCTAATGGCCAGACTGAGACTGTCAGCGTGAGACTCTTATAGTTGTGGGGCCTCATTAATAAAACATGTGTATGCTGCTCACATTAGATTTTAGAGTGTGTGTACGCTAAAATCCATGGCAACATTCATAAAAACAGTCTTTGACATGAAAAAGTGCTTAGTGCCACATCAGGGTCTATAGGCAGACATACACACTTTTCTGTGTCTGAGTATTGCAGGCATTTAGACATTTAAAGGTAGGGTAGGTGATTTCGGAAAAGCTAGCATTGAAAGCATAAGATCCCACCCTCCCTGCAAATCACTCTCCAAAGCCACGCCTCCTTCGTCTTCCACTTTGGTGTTTTCGCTGGTTTCAAAGGAACCAAAAAATGACTCAACATCATATTATTCCAAACCTGTATGAGGATATTTTGAAAAATGTATTTCATTCAGTGTGATTTTATTGATTTTCATTGGTTATTTCACATCAGGTTCATGATGACGGTTGTTTGTCTGAAGGAACACTGGCTTTCTGGAGGCAGCGCAGGTTCAAATGACTAACAATATGACATGAGTGGAGTCCTGCTGCTGTTCTCAAGAGCTCTCAGGAGATTTCACACTCCTCTGGCACTCAGCTGCCCATGATAATGGCCTGTTTAGGTCTCAGCATCTGTCGGCAGGAGCGCATCCGCATCTGCATCCTTCATCATGTGAATGTGATTTTATTGATTTTCATTGGTTATTTCACATCAGGTTCATGATGACGGTTGTTTGTCTGAAGGAACACTGGCTTTCTGGAGGCAGCGCAGGTTCAAATGACTAACAATATGACATGAGTGGAGTCCTGCTGCTGTTCTCAAGAGCTCTCAGGAGATCTCACACTCCTCTGGCACCTCCTCATTGAGTAAATAAACGCGCCGCCAGCACTGATCCAATGCATTTAGAAGAGCTGCCCGTGATAATGGCCTGTTTAGGTCTCCATGGAGACGAGGATCAGCATCTGTCGGCAGGTGTGCATCCGCATCTGCATCCTTCATCATGTGAATGATTTACAGCGACTACACACTAAGAGCTTCTCCTGCCAGGTTTGGATCACATACTGTATTATGACTATCTATCTTCTACATGTCGTAATAATAGTAAAGGCATCAGGACTATGAAATAACACATATGGAAGAATCGGAAATTAAAACATGCTGAACAAACTTGCTATTATTTTACATTCTTTGTGTGTCATTTCTGTGTTACTACACTGAAACAAAAAATGGTGCAACATTTAATTTAAACAATTTTCACTCAGAAATTGCTAGTGAATTTGCACAAATAATTACAAAGAAACAGCAAGTAACACACTGAATTAAAACTGAAAATCTTCAACTTTTCTTTTAAAACCTTCTCAAGTAATGTTTTATTTACAAGTTTGAAAAAAAATTTTCACAGTGTAGTGAAATTAAAACATGCTGAACAAACTTGCTATTATTTTACATTCTTTGTGTGTCATTTCTGTGTTACTACACTGAAACAAAAAATGGTGCAACATTTAATTTAAACAATTTTCACTCAGAAATTGCTAGTGAATTTGCACAAATAATTACAAAGAAACAGCAAGTAACACACTGAATTAAAACTGAAAAACTTCAACTTTTCTTTTAAAACCTTCTCAAGTAATGTTTTATTTACAAGTTTGAAAAATCATTATCATAGTGTAGCATCAGTTAACAGAATTTTAATAATAATGACTGTATTCAATATTTTCAACAGACGTGTGTTTCCACTCACATGTGTTATTATATATGCATTTATAGAGCTTGCAGTGTAAATCTCACTTTGATTTTTGTGGGTGTCTTGTAGTACAAACTATGCAAAAATAGGACAGATTTTGGTAGATTTTTGATGGCTCTTTTGAGTTCATTGTGATGCTACAATCCTACAAAATGAAAATATACAGTATTCAATTAACATTTCATATGCATGCATCAACATGCATTTCACATGAACTGTGGTCGCACTTTATTTTAAGGTCCAGTTCTCACTATCAACTAATTATTAACTACGACTTTTGCCTCAATAAACTCTTAATTTTCTGCTTATTAATAGTTAAACAGCCAATATGCTAGTAATATGCATACTAATATACAGGCTAGTTAATAGTGAGAACTAGTCCCTAAACTAAAGGTTTACCTGACCTGTGTCTTCAGGGACAGCCGACGAGTAATTTTCAGTCTACTGCAATTTAAATAGTACAGAATTTACAGCAACCGTCTTCTATGAAAACTACAAAACAAAACATAGAACTGAAAACACATTAGCATTAGATGGGTTTTGGAACATGGAAGCTGGTTTGTTGTACTGCAGTGTGGTTTATCAGCTCTAACCAGCTTTATCAAGGTTTAGGTTGATCTTAACAGGTGCTTGTCAATCGGAAGGATGCGTACTAGTAAGGCTACACATCGTCATAAAGCTCCCTTCGAAGGACGTCTCAATTTAAAGGATACTTAGTAGGCAGTCTTTATTTTGTGTCCTTCATTTGGCCTGTTTTGAAGGATGCATCAGGTGTGTCCTTCATGTCCTTCAATCACCCACAATCCTTTGCGCAGATTACAAATTCACGAAATATAATTAGCTGAAAAAAATTTGACACTGAGCTCATTTGATTTTATTATGTAATGCAAGACAAAACTGATTTTGGAGGCGAAGGTATTATGTTTTCTGCTGTTTTGTTGTAAATTAACCACATATTGCTAAACTGCACACTGGAACAGCTGGTTTGTTGTTACTGCAGTGTGGTTTACAAACTCTATAAGCAGCTTCATCAAGGGTTTCCTCTCAAAAACAAAATAAACACATTAAAAATGACAGCGGTGAGAAAACAGCAGCTGAGAAAGCATCTGATCATATGATATGCATATATTTGCACCAGCTCTGCAGTCACGGCACGCTGATTATTCATTTAGCACTTTATACAGCAGATTGTGCAGCTTTATAGTATTAAACATGAAAAACAGTGTTGCTTTCAGTTAGAATTACAACTTCAGTTTCATCTCTAAAACAGTTCTCCAGTGTGTTCATGTTTTTCCTGGCCTCTGATCTTGATTTTGCATGTCAAAGAAGGCGGGGCCATGGAGCCACACCCATCTGTGACATCATCACCACAGACCAGTGGTAATTCGAGGGTGTTTAGCAGCCAGAGCAAACTTTTCTGGAATGTTTTGAAGTCCTGAAACGAACTCTAAACTAACTTTATTTTGGCATAATTTAGTTTGAAATGACAGCACACCAGTTTGTTCCTCGATTTCTCTTGAAGTGCATCAGGACCTTTACATGCACACAGAAAATGCCCATAATTTGCACAGTGTACATGAACATAAAATACTGCCAGAGCAGTACAAGAACACATTCTGCGTGAGTGAGTGTGTGTTTGTCAGGAGTCTGGAACAGCATGACGCAACTCTTGCATGTCAATGAGAAACGAGTGTTGAGACAGTGCCAGCACAGGAGATGAACTGAGGGACTGCAGAGAACAGATCAAACGAATCATTCATCATGAATCTGTGTTAATCGCTCATAGAAACATTCAGCAAGTGTCCACTGAATGCAGTGATTTACATGAGAACGGCTTTATCTCATTCATTATCATTCTCTGATAATGATGACAGCTCCATTCTGCATGAGGACAGTAACTCGAGGTCAACGGGCTGTAACTATGAGTTAATGGGTTTAAAGTGAACGTACGCTTGTCAGATATTGGGCGACTGCTTTGTTAGATGCTAACATCACCAAAAACAGTTCTTCTGTTCTGTCACACTTGCTCTGTTTGTCTTTTTACATCTCTCTCTCTCATTATGAGCTGTGAGTCAGACTAATACACATGGATGGCCTAAGCATAGAGTTGCATTATGCAGCTTTATATTCTGTTAATGGCTTCACTAATGCACTCTGACAAGAACATTGCTTTATTCAGGACTCACACTGTGGTCTTGGGATGTTTTAGACTAGAGCTTAAGAAGATATTTAGTCAGTCTAATGTTCCAGTAGAATAATATCAGCTGTTTCTCTTCTGGCAAACAGATGCACTGCTTTCTCAGGCTCTCCTGTAGTATCAAATACTTGATAATAATAATAATAATTAATAATTTATGTACTTACAGTGCATTCAGGCTATACATTTCTTACCAGTATGACTTGATCACTCGATAGTATCAAATAACTTGAATACACTGAATCAAAAAACATGACAGAAGTAAATCACGACAGGCTGTGCATCACAGTGATGTTTATGAAAATTAACCATGGTTTTGCTAGAAATAAAACCAAAAAAACATGATTACTATAGTTAAACCATGGGAACCACAAATTAACCATGGTTTTGCAACACTAACCGTAATTTAACCATGGTATTTGTAGTAAAACTGCAGATATACAAATGGTAATCAATATGCCAAAAAAACATGGTTACTACACATACAATAGTAAAATCATGGTTAATTTTCATAAGGGTTAGGCACAAAAGAGCAAGAAAAACAGCTAAGAAACAGATAAATGTCTGGGGGAAGATTTGTAATGAATATCAATTTAAATTTAAATCATATTGCTTAAAGGGATAGTTCACCCAAAAATGAAATTTGCTGTTAATTTACTCACCCTCAGGCCATCCGAGATGTAGGTGACTTTCTTCTCAAGTAGAACATTAAAGAAGTTTTTTAGCTGAAACTGTGGGCCTGTGATTCATAGAATGTAAGTCAGTGGCTGCACATCTTTGAGAATAAAAAAAGCATATCAAGGAGCACAAAATTAATACTCGAGGCTCCTGACGATGAAGCGAAATGATCGGTTTGTGCAAGAAACTGAACATTATTTACAACATTATTACCTGTAATCCAGAGCCTCAGGCAAACGCTCCGGAGTGATGTCTGGTTCGTGAATGAATCATTCTTTTGAACCGATTCTTTTTTGGCGAACTATTTGAAGCAGTTGACTAAGTCGGACTGAAGCGTCTGAAACAGTTCACGGCTCGATTCAAACTCACTTTCAGACGCCTGACAGTCACTCCGACCGGAAATGAGCCGAAATACTGGCCTATCTGATCCTAAGAGTAATGAACTGATTCAGCGCTCCAGTTCCTCCAACAGTCACTCAGACCGAAGACCGATGAGCCGCTGATATGCGCGTGCGTGAACCGAGAACTCCAATGAAGCAGCCAAATCAACGTTTTATGCTTTCGCATTGTTTATGTAAAAAGGTGAGCTGATGAAGACTGGTTTATTCGCTTTATACTGTATGCTTTAGATGTAAAACATCCATGTCTCCCATCATTATTAGGTGCTTTAATAATATAATTGCATATGTTACGTAATTGCATGATTGATTACATAAACAAACTGGTGAATCCGTTATTTGAACCAGAAGCAAACTGTCTGAAAGAACCAGTTTGCAGAAAAGAATCGGATTTCCCCGTTTGCCTGTTGCACTGGTTTACTGGTCATGATGTAAATAATGATCAGTTTCTTGCACAGACTGATCATTTCGCTTCACAAGACCTCAATTTATCATCAGGAGCCTCGGGTATTAATCACTCATGCTTTTTTGATTCTCAAAGATCGGCAGCCACTGACTTGCATTCTATGAATCACCAAGGAGCACAGTTTCAGCCACAAATCTTCTTTACTGTTCTACTGAAGAAATAAGTCTACATCTTGGATGCTTGTATTGGACCGGAGCATGTGTTGTATCTGCACTGTCAGAAGACGTCCAGCCGGACACACTGAACTGATGTTTTTCTCTCTTGGACGTCACGCTGTGTAATTACAAGCACATGAACACAGCAGCTACTCCTGGCTCTCCTCACAGCTTTGTAGGAACAGCCTTCCTGATTTACAGCTTTTTTAAATGTAGCCGGTGTGTTTGGTAACACAGTAAGTTTCCCAGCAGTCACTCAAGCCCAGCATCATTACCTGTCTGAGGAAAATGAGCTTTAAAACATTCATGCCCAATGAAGTTTCTCCTCATGAATAACTGAAAACAAATACAAACCACAGATGCCATGAGGGCTTTAGATTGAACTCATCTGTGTGCATATCTGCAGTAAAGCTCATGAAGCGCTTTAGAGATCTGGCATGGTAAGACAGTAAAATATTAACACCGCCGGTTGTTCCTTTGGTGTTTCAGCCACATTTTTGTTGAGGTTACAATGCCTTGAAAACACGGAAAAAAGGAAACTTGAGTGTCTGAAACGCTGCTGAATGTCTATGACCCTGTTTCCACCTTCACTGTAGTAAAGTATTAAACTAATATAATTACCAAAAACATATTTATCTGCGTTTATCATTTTGAGTGCAACTTTGTTATTGAATGGTTTTGGCCATTATGATAAAATTTAACATTCCTTAAATTTGTGACACCCAGAGAGTGAAAAAATGTATTTAAACTTGATGTTTCTTGCAGTATTTTTTATGACAATATAAACTCTACATACTGTAGACATGTCCCAACATATGGGAGGTTGCAAGGATGCAAAATTTTCCTTAAAAAATAAAAAAATAAATAAAACTTATATAATATTTAGTTTGACCTCTTGACATTTCAGTCTCTTCAGTAAAAAAAAAAAAAAAAAAAAAGATTTCTTAATTTTTAAAGAGTTTTATACCCTAATTTGCATGCAGAGATTCATACTAAACACAGATTGAGCTGTGTGTCTGTTCATGGACCTCTTTCCTGTTAATAAGTGTTGTTTGTCATCCAATCACAAGCGATCAGCACTAAATACAGGCATAAACAGTGTCTAAAACATTTCATGATCGGATCACTGAATCACATACGGAGGTCATCAGAAACGCTTGGCATGTGCTGGAAATGATCATCCGACTCCGCCCACTCACCTGTCAATCAAACACCAAGAGTCTGAAATATTCCCAGTTATCTGCAGCTTTATAAGAAAATAACCTAATTTAGAAAGTACATTTGGGAAAATCTCAATCCCACGCAGACGTCACGTGACCTCAGGATTCTGCATGCACTGACAGACATTTCACCTCGGATAAAACAGCTTAATTACAGATGCGAAGTATTCCTCCAAAATAACTGTGAACATTCTGTGTGCAACATCCCATTCAGCTAAAGATTCAAGAGCGTGACGAATCACCTGAGATGGATTTCAATACGAGCTACGCTCAGAGATTCCTCCAGAACCAGCTGACATCATATTTTGTTCAAAGGTGGAATCATAAATGTTTAGTTGCATGCATCATAATTCAAATGTGAATCACACTGAAGATAAGAACGAATGAGTTTATGATGCTGACAGATATTCATTAGTGCATCAGTGTGTGTTTATGGCAGCTGTGATTATACATGATTAGACATAGTTTGTACCGAAGGGTCAAAGTCTCTCAGCAGAGGAAGCCTGAGCCACATCCAAACCATTTCCATCAGTGTTTACAGAAAAGCACCCAATATCAACTGTTATATGTAAATTCATTAATTAACACCAAGGCTGCATTTATTTGATCAAAAATGCAGTAAAAACAGTAATATTCTGAAATATGATTACAATTTATAATAACTGTTTTCTGTGTGAATATATTGTCAAACGTAATTTATTACTGTGATGCAAAGCTGAATTTTCAGAAGTCAACGACTGTAATAACGTGCTGTATTGTAATGACATTTACTGTAATGCCATGTTTGAACTGACCTTTAGCCACAAAACACTTTGAATAATTGTTGCACAAACCATGTTTTGAAAGGAATGTCAATATATAAATACATATTATAACATAATACATATTAACAACAATATTAATGTCAGTTGTTCTTTTTTATTGCATTGTGTGATTTATTAATCAGATTGTTTATGCGTTTGGGAAGAGCGCATATTTCTGTGCTGCGATAGTTTGAGCCTTCAATCAGTGATTTATTGACAGTTCAGAAGAAACCGTTTCAAATGAAACCATAAAAATCAGGCAGAGAACGGACCATACACATTCTGAATGATTGTGAAAGCAGCTATGACAGTAAAAACAGTGGCCGTTGTATGGCAAACCATTATGGGATTGGACAGATCCGTCCTTCAGACCTTCAGGGTGACTGATTGATCCTGACACTACACCGCTACAGACCTTGTTCAGATGGAGGTTATTTCTCAGGGGGACGAGATGTGTTTTTACAGGCGCTGAACCGGTGATTTAATTGTGGTTTGAATTGAAAATATTCCTCCCATGTCTCTGGAAAAAATTCTGGGCCCAACCGCTTCCTGTTTTTAGACGAGCTCATGCTCTGACATCTCCGGTTTTACAAGAAGGAAGAGAAAAAGTTGTTTTCAGAGTGCTCTTGCGTTTGAGCTCTGTGTCACTGTAAGCGTTCATGTACAGTATTTTGGGTATAATGAAGGAGTGTTTAGGAAAGGTCGTCACACTTCACAATGACTGAGAGATTTTAAGAAGAAAGAAAACATCAAGAGCGAATCATGTGAACTGTTCAAAGGGGCTATTATAAGCAACATGACCACTGTACTGCAGAAGTCTCTTCTGCTCACCAAGACCACATTTACTAAAATACAGCAAAAATAGTGAAATATTATTACAGTTTAAAACAGCTGTTTTCTATGTGAATCTCTGTTAAACTGTCATTTATTTCTGTGATGCGCAGCTGTATTTTCAGCATCATTACTCCAGTCTTCAGTGTCACATGATCTTCAGAAATCAGTATAATATGCTGATTTGCTGCTCAAGAAACATTTCTGATTATTATCAATGTTGAAAACAGTCGTGCTGCACAATATTTTTGTGGAAACCGTGATACATTTAATTTTCCAGGATTCTTTGATGAACAGAAAGTTCAAAAGGACAGCATTTATTAGAAACATAAATCTTTTGTAACATCAATAAATAAAAGTATAATTTCTAAATAGTACTGCCAGATTTAAAAGTGTATATTTATACTGTATTATTCTCAATAGACACCAGCGGTTTTAATGTGACAATTTATGATTTAGATAAAAATAATTTGATACAAAATTTATATTATATACATATTATGTGTAATATGACCATGTGAGAATTCTTTTTTTTTTTTTAGTTATAAGAATTAATTTGTCCTCAGTGAATTATTTGGCATCTGAATTTCTAAGTTTTATCCATGCAAACATTCATTACAGACACCCTGCTGAGAAATAATGACCAAACCGGGCTTCAGAAGCTAAATCTTATTTCTGCCTGCCTTCGAATAAACGTCTAGTCCTCGTGTCAGAACTCTAGAGCCTCGAATGTGTCAAGGCTGTTGTTCTCAGTGGTGCTTTGATTTCTCTCACGCTCAGCAGACGGCAGGCAATATGCTGATTTCAGAGGATGAGGGAAAAAATAGTCCAACGTAAAGTCGGAGGCGTTGCAAATGTGTCTGCGAGCAGCTCTCGGAAAAACCCTGCCAACATGACTCTGAGACACAAGACTGATCTACACTCTAAGAACAACCTCAACCTCCATCATGAACACAGAGCCGCGGAGAGAATGAATCACGTCCACTCGCTGTCATCTTTATTTTTAAGAGTAAAAAAAGTGACAGATGGGAAAGGAAACGCTGAACGATGACATCACAGCACTGTTTACATGAATGGAGCTGGCTTCAACACTTCATCAGAACGGGCGAACTCAAGAGAGATCAGGACAGGGAGCATAAAAAGACACATTTGAAGGTTCTGGTGAAAATACGCAAAAGCAAAACTGAATGTTCTTCAGCAATATAAGAAGGTGTGATTTCTCTAAGGCCACTGTGGGTGCTTATATGAAGCATTATAGACAAATCAAATCAGCTCATTTACATTTTAATTCCCCCCAAAAATCATATAATAAGCTTACTTCAGGCCGGCCTCGCTTCAGTAAGAACGCTGCGGACTGATGTGTGTGTGGCTTTTCTGAACCTCACAGAGTGAGTGAGTGTGTGTGTGTGTGTGTGTGTGTGTGTGT
>NW_015626057.1:74950-75492 GCF_001515625.1 Sinocyclocheilus rhinocerous | reverse complement strand
AGCAAGATAACAAGGTGTGATTTCTCTAAGGCCAATGTGGCTGCTTATCTGAAGCATTACAGACATCAAACGCTCAAATCAAATCAGCTCATATACATTTTAATTCCCTCAAAAATCATACATTAAGCTTACTTCAGGCCGGCCTCGTGTCAGTATGAACTAATGTGTGTGTGTGTGTGAGAGATGTTCTGCTGGTCTGCACGTCGGTGAAGGTCTGTGTGTGTGTGATTTACTTTGAGATGGTTGTGTGTGTCCATGAGCTTCAGTGTGGACTCCCTCTGACGGCCGAGTCGAGCTCCTGTCGGATCTTAGCTCGAATGTTTTCCTGTGCTAACAGTGTCTTTATGGCCTCTACCTGCGTCCGCCTGCGCTCTCTTTCCCGATCCATTCTGCTCTGAGCAAACACACACCCTACGGCACAAACAACACACACATCATCATCTGACAGGGTTACACACACACAAACGCAACAGCGTGTTCATAACACTTTCAGAGTTCATAAGCTGTTCTGACGGCTCGGGCCTTAGGCCTGCAGGTCATGT
>NW_015626057.1:65082-72422 GCF_001515625.1 Sinocyclocheilus rhinocerous | reverse complement strand
TGTGTGTGTGTGTGTGTGTGAGTGCGTTTACTTTGAGATGGTTGTGTGTGTCCATGAGCTTCAGTGTGGACTCCCTCTGACGGCCGAGTCGAGCTCCTGTCGGATCTTAGCTCGAATGTTTTCCTGTGCTAACAGTGTCTTTATGGCCTCTACCTGCGTCCGCCTGCGCTCTCTTTCCCGATCCATTCTGCTCTGAGCAAACACACACCCTACGGCACAAACAACACACACATCATCATCTGACAGGGTTACACACACACAAACGCAACAGCGTGTTCATAACACTTTCAGAGTTCATAAGCTGTTCTGACGGCTCGGGCTTCAGGCCTGCAGGTCATGTGCAGTCAATCTGAGCAGTTCACTGTGATTGTCAGATGTGAAGATGCCAAAGCAACGGCCTCCGGACACTACAGCAGCATGTGTGTGTGTGTGTGTGTGTGTGTGTGAACCTGTGTGCTTGTTCTCTGAAGGATCCGTCACAAATAAAGTCAAACCGATAGTGATGCAGGACGGGGGGAAGGCAGGAAAATAAAGTTCAGTTCGAGTGCTGTGTGCGTCTTCACTTGGCTTGTGTTTACTCTCTGCTCCACTTCAGCTCAACTCAATCGCTCTCCGCTGCGCTCTGGCGCCCCCTGGCAGGTGGAGGCGTGTTGCGGCTCTCCGCAGGGTCCGGCTCAGGGCTCACGCGGTCATTTGGTGGTGTTGAGTTTGCCGGCGGCCCCCGGCAGAGCCTCGTCTTTCGGCGCGGTGCCGTTCTGTTGAGTTTCCTCCATGTACTGCTGCACGGCCCGCAACACGGCATCTTCCACCAGCTGCTTACTCAGACTCACTAACTCCTCATCCTCCGGGGCTTTCTTAACACCTAACACCCCCACACACACACACACACACACACACACACACACACACACACACACAGAGGCATCAGTAAAAGCTGTCTGTCAAACACACACAGACTCAGTGAGTGTCGCTCACACAGGGTTACAGGTGCTAATGAGAAACATCACAATTACCAGCTAAAGCTCTCTTTCTCAGCCTTCAGACTTTCTGTTCATCATTAGATTCATCTAAACAGGAATAATGGAGGGATGCACAGATATTGACACTCTGACTGATGCCAGTAATTATTCAGCTGATAACCCATAAATACATTACTGTTCAAAACTTTGGAATAAGTACGATTTTTAAATGTTTTTGAAAGATGTCTCTTCTGCTCACCGAGGCTGCATTTATTTGATCCAAAATACAGTAAAAACGGTGAAACATGATTATAATTTAAAACAGCTGTTTTCTATGTGAATATCTGTTAAACTGTAATTTATTTCTGTGATGCGCAGCTGTATTTTCAGCATCATTACTCCAGTCTTCAGTGTCACATGATCTTCAGAAATCATAATAATATGCTGATTTGCTGCTCAAGAAACATTTCTGATTATTATCAATGTTGAAAACAGTTGTGCTGCACAATATTTTTGTGGAAACTGTGATGCATTTTATTTTCCAGGATTCACAGATGAACAGAAAGTTCAAAAGAACAGCATTTACTTTTGTAACATTATAAATGTCTTTACTGTCACTTTTCATCAATTTAATGCATCCTCGATGAACAAAAGTATTAATTCCTTTAAAAAAACTATACTTATATATAATTGTCAATGTTTAGTACTTTTGTTTTAAATTTGACAGTAAAATAATTTACTGTAATTTTGACGTCTAATATCATAAATATATAACATTTTGTATGTTACACTAGATCAACAATCTAGATTTGTACTTGTCTAGTTTAATGCTTAAAGTAGGAATCAAAGCATTACTTTAACGTTTGTTAGTACTATACTATAGTACTTCTAATGACTCACTGTTGGCTAAAACGATACAGTAATCTGTGATACTATCTGCTTCCAGTATATCAGCCGAACCAGAGTTAAAATGCTGATTTCTGCTAATAATTTTTGCTCAGCGATATATCGTGCATCCCTTAAATAATGGATAAGATTGGCTACTGCAAACAAACACAGTGGGGTGAATCTGCGTCTAGTCCCTCAGTAGTAGGGTAGTGAGGGGTTGAAGTACACTACACAGAGACATGAAGGGAGGAACACGTACTTGTCCGAGTGGCACGCTGCCTGCTTTGCAAAAGATCTGCAAGATAAACAACACATTAACAACCTGAAGTGATTTCCTCACACTCTGAGCACCATAAACCATCAGAATCACACAGATGGTCTGATGAAGCAGGACGAGACGCTGCTGATTCACCGTCATGAGCGCATGCTTCGGTCTCAATCACATCACCGCAGCTGATTGATGGCTTCGAGATCATGTTTCGTAGATTTCGGCACCCATTCACTGCAGAGCATCCATTGCTGAGACACTGATGCAGTGCTACATTTCTACAAATCGTATTCCTGAGGAATACATTTTCATTTTTGGGTGGACTATTCCTATAAACAATCACTGTTGTAAGGTCAGTTCAGAGATATATTCTCTAAAAGCAAATCTTAATATCCTGACGCAGATCCTCAAGTAAGATTTCTGATGTTTTCAGATGTTTAATCACTGGTTCGGACACTGATATGTGGGCGTGTAGAATGAACGTCTGTGTTTCTCTGATGGCGAAGCCTCATCTCCTGTCTCCTGAGGAACGGCCTGATTCATGCCATCTCCTGCGGTCATGTGATGGAGAGGCTGGTCCTAGATCAGTGTTATGAGCCTTCTCACCTCAAATAACCAGTGTGTGCATTTAGGACGGTTCCAGTGAAACTCCACCTGTTACTACATAACCTGCCACAAATAAACATGCCCTATCATGGTTTCTGCTTTTCACAACTCACATTTTTAATGTCCAAATTTGTTTAATTCATCTTTATACAATTATAGGCTGCTTATAATGCTCATATAAGCCAAGTATATAACCAATCAAGCTTTTTTGTCCGTGTAGTCAGATGGTTTACATGGTGAGAAGCTACTGGTGTTGACAGCAGTAGTTTAAAGGCGCTGGTGCACAGCTGGTTTTTGGTTCTCCTGTGCAAGTGTGACATGTTTCCAGAATGGCCACCGGCTAATAGAGGATAAAGTCATCTATCTTTACAGCCATCTAATGCACTGGAGTGAATCTGATTGTCAATCAGCGCCACCTACTGTACTGGAGTGAAGCTGGTTCTCGTTCAGCCTTGCTCCTGGTGTGAACAGTCCTTTCATCTACAATTTGGCTCTTGGTCTAAGAGACCTTAATTAACAATTCTCTGCCATATTCAACTTGAATTGACAATTGTCAGTATTTGCCATTTTTTAATGATCAGTATCTGCCAATAGGTTTTCTGTTTGGCTGATCAGTGCTGGAAGCGGGACTTTTATTTTGACAGCACTGAGACTGTCAGACACACAGGTCTACTTCTCCGTCTTCATTAGTTCACTGTCTGTCTTTAACAGTTCTGGTTAATAAATCATGAGACATGAGGTTAAACAAATAAAGTAAATGGTAATTTCTTTATTTGTTAAAAATACGATAATAGGATTACAGTAGGAAACTCCAAATGATTTATTTCTAATTTAGTAACTATTGTGTTAATTATAAATTTAATTGTATTGTATTTGCTATCTTTAAATGAAACGGTATATTGTCAGGAGGCGTTTACATGCCACTGTTTTCAACTAAAAACGGAAAACTTTTTGTGTGTTTTGGCTGTTCGGGAGCATGAAAACACAAACTTTTGAAAACAAGTTTCAAAGTGGCAGTTTTTGAAAATTATACCTTGATTATAAACTACAAAAACGCTCATTTGTGAAAATAGTGACGTCATGTTCATGCAAATTACGTGTTCAGTCTATAGGTATGTGTGAGTTTCTTTACAAAGTGACGTCGCCAACTACTGGCCTGGCATGAATGATACAGCGCTTTTAGTCATTTTCATGGATCTGTGTGAACAGGGCTCATTTTTGACAAGGTTGTCGTCTGTACGCAAAGTTTTTAGTCCACCGTTGTTGTGCAGACGTACCCTGATATACATCAGCCTGCTCTGGCCATCATAAAATCCCTCTCGGTTGACTACTACTGCTCGGACTGTAGCGCCTTTTCATTTTGTTTGTTTGCGTGAACAAGACTTAAATCTGGAAACAGATCTTTGTTGGTGATTCATAATGATTTTTTGTTTAGTCTCAAATCTGAAACTTTGGCAAATCAGCCTCGGCTCAAATGAGATCCATAAAAATTGTGAATCATACACAGTCTTGTCCAACATTTTGATGGTGAGCCACTGAGAGCTCAGTGAGTTTGGGAGCTCTTATCTGTGTGTGCTGTATCTCTGGAGAACCGCACAAGGTAATCAAATCTGACCTTACACACACACACATACATACATACACACAGACACACACACACAGACACACACAGACACACACACACACACACGAACACTTGTGTACTTTCTGAGCTCAAGGCTGGCGTTTCTGCTCTGATGTATCACCGTCCTTCAGTTCATCTCAACAAACAGAAGACCACACACACAGCATAGGAGAAAAGTCATCAGCCTCTGTTCACACACTGAGACGTCTTTAAGAGATCAGCATCAAACACTGTTCCTCAGGTTGGGAGTGTGTGTTTGTGTTCCTCATCTCCAGGACATCAGACAGCGGCGTGTGAATGTGGAGGCAGCCATGCTGTGTCTGTGTGCCAGTGTCTATTATTTATATGCATCCCACTGCTTTAACACAAAGCTCCGGCTCTGAGAGCATCACACACACACACACACACACACACACACACACACACACTGAGCTCTTGCTGTGACCCGTCAGCCTCATAAACAAACTGTATTTCTAAGCCCCATGAGCGCTTCCCATGCATACAGTGTGCATTCCTCTGCCGCTCTCTCATGCGCGACTGACTGCTCCTCACCATCATGTGAGCTCTAAGTAGGGCACGAGCTTTAGTGCACACCATGTGCTGCAGTCCCTGCCGTCAAACTGAGGCTCATCTAAACAATGACGGATTATGCTCCTGCAGGGCCCTGCGGCCGTGTAGAGGCCCCTCTCTGTCACGATTGTGAGATGCATCCTAATGTCAAACTAACATGGAATTAAGCTGCCTTCCATGCAAATGGGAAGCTCGTACCCAACGTAACAATGAAGTAGCCTCCACTCTTAAAATAAAGCTTCCACAAGGAGGTTTTCACAGTAATTCAATAGAAGAACCATTTTTGGTTCCCCAAAGACCCTTTCAGTGAACCGTTTTTAAAAGAATCATTTTTTTTTTAAACTTTTAGGCTAATAATTGAAAAAAACTTTCCACTGTAAAGTACCTCTTGTGCAATGGAAAGTTTCCATGAATGTTATAGGTGCTTTACAGAACCATCAATGCCAAAAAAAGAACAAGATTTCTATCTATCTTTAAATATATTGATAAATAGAAAACCCAAAAACTACATCTGAATTCAAAATAATGAAAATTATTCATTTCTATCACTTATTTATTAGTGCTGTCAAATGATTAATCGTGATTAATCGCATCTAAAATAAAAGTTTTTGTTTATGTAATATTATTGCGACAGGCCTAATCGCATCCAAAATAAAAGTTTTTGTTTACATAATATATATACGTGTGTGTGTACTGTGTATATAAATTATTTATATATAATTACACACACATGCATGTATATATTTAAGAAAAATGTTTTGTTTATATATAAAATATTTATATTTATATAACAAATTATATATGAAAATAAATGTATATATACATGTAAATATTTTTAAAATATATATACACATATGTTTGTGTATTTATACATAATAAATATATGCAGTAACACATACATATATTATATAAACAAAATTTTTTATTTTAGATGCGATTAATCATTTTTCATGGTATCCTAACTAAATGTTTGCCACATAAAACAAAACGTGAAAGCTGATTAAGATGATTTCAAGTAAAATTAAAATGACTTGCAAAACAATTCATAATAATTCACTACAGACTAGCTTTCTGCTCACTGATCTACAGATTATAGATACATTAAAGGAGATCATCTATATTAGAGATCAGTGTTTCTGCCGTGTTTTAAATTGACACACATCACAATTAGACCACTCGTGTATCATCTATAATTAGTTTCCCAAGTTACTTAATTACAATATTCCATCTCCACTTGAAGAGCATATAGGAACACACCATGTGCATGATATACATACTCTACAAGAGACAACAGTGAGCCACGGCGAGCAGACAACAATGTAAAAGATGTTATATGAGTTTTTTCCTCATTTATTTGGACCTAAAGCTACATTTCTCTTTCGACAGCCTGGTGTGCCTTCATTACAGACTGAGAGCCAACTTTAGAATCCATCTGATCATGATCCTAACCCTAAGACCTGAATGTCATTATTACGTATCTAAATGGTACTTCCAGAGCAAATGACCTTCTGTAACGCCCACATGCAGACCACAGTCACTCCCACCTCAGACAGACCCCAATCAGTGCATGAAATCACGCTCATCATCCAAACTCAAGCATCATTCAGACAGCTAGTAGAATCTCAGCCTCGGCGCTCACGACGCGCTCACAAAGCCTCCAGTGCACGCTGATCTCTGAATGCAGAGGCGCTCCGTCCACAGACTTACTGAGCTTATCCTCCGGTCGAGAGAGAGGGAAGCAGCACAGCTGCCCCATCACGCCTGCCTTTGTCTGGCTTCTCTGTCTTCAAGCACAGGAGCGGTACAATCCAGCCATGCTGCGAGCGGCACAGTGAGCGTGCGACTGTCTCTCGCTCCACTGCGATTATGCAAGCGTGTGTGTGTGTGTGTGTGTGTGGAGGGGGCTGGTGGGAGATTGGCCGGCTGTAGCTCCGCCTCCATCCTCATGCCAGCTTGAATAATTGCTCTGTAATGGACAGCGGCTTATTGCTCTGTGTGTGTGTGTTTGAGCTCAGAGAACTAACAGACCTTAAAACAAGCATCTGCCTGCTGCTCACACATTCATAATCCAGAGCAAGAGATGTCTGTGCAAATAAAAACAGCCGTGTGTGTGTGCTCGATCCATTAATCACAGTTTAATCTGTCATCAAATGCTCTGACAATTAAATTACCTTATATTATAGTTGACAGTGACTGTAAGCCATTACATTACTAATTACACTACCAGGCAAAATAACGACTAATTAGGTTTTACTATTCATTAACAATTCTGGTATTTTCAACAAAGAGCTGGAGAGATTCATTTGGTGCAGAGGTCAGGACCTGAGCTACAGGAAACACACACACACACACTCTCTCTCTCTCTCTCTCTCTCACACACACACACACACACACAGACACACACACACACACACACACACATACA
>NW_015626057.1:56002-65072 GCF_001515625.1 Sinocyclocheilus rhinocerous | reverse complement strand
TCTCTCACACACACACACACACTCTCTCTCACACACAGACACACACTCTCTCTCTCTCACACACACAGACACACACACTCTCTCTCTCTCTTTCAAAGCAAATTTGTCCTCTTCCTTCCTTTAATAATCATTGTGTCCAGGCAGAATGATGTTCCTTATTGTATTACAGTAATGAGAATCTAATAAGAATCATCGAGCACGATCAGAATGAAATTAGAAACCAACATCTGGACACATTACACTAAAGAGATGTTTTTCGGGAAAATGTGCTTCATTGTCATGAAAACAATGTCTAAAAATCCTAAACTTCCGCTCAAATTCTTCCTCGTCTCAGCCGATCCAGTAAGTTGTTAATAAGTCTGTTCAGATGCAGAAATGACACTTCACCTCCATTTCACACAACGCTGCTTAAAGAGGTGGTTCATCCAAAAATCATCATTAACTCGCCCTCGTGTAGATCACAAAAGAAGAGAAACAATGGAAGTCAATGGTCACCAAAACAGTTCAGTTTCCAGTATTCTTCAAATTATCTTCTTTTGTGTTTGGAACAATACGAGGGTGAGTGAATGATGACAGAATGGTCATTTTTGGGTGATCACTTTAATGCTGTTCATCCACAATATGATAGCAAATACAAAAGGTCTTGTGCTTGTGGAGTGAAATATGGCATGTGAGATTCAGTCAAACCCACTGGATCTAACCCAGACAAACACTCAGTGCTGTCCCACCCAGTGACCCCGGTCACATGACTGTCCAGTCCATCCCACAGCTGCTCTTAACCTCCTGAAATCAGATTCGATTAGCATGTAATCTGGCTGCTGTACGGCAGCATTAGAGCCGCTCGTCTGAGGCGAGACACAATGTGAGACGTGTCTCTGCTGCTGCTTACGCCGAGAAATGTCACACGCTGCTGACTCACGCTATTACTAATGCCATAAACGTTATGCAATGTTACATAAAGAGCCCACAGTTCAAACTTTATGAAGCCGAAGTCCACACTGAGAGGCCACTGCAGCAACAACACATCATTAAACACTCGATACGATTCCTGTTCATGAAGCTCAGGTCGGGTTAGTTTCCACACGCTTCCAGGGTTATTATAGTCCTGATAGACTTTGATTTATGTTTTTGTTGACGTCGCGTTTTAGAACGTTTTTGTTCCGAATAAATAATTTCTATAACTGCTTTCCGAATTAACATTTGGAATTGAATTGATTCTTTTCTGCAGATTGCTTTATTGAGTTCAAAACACTGACAGTCAGATTAAGGTAACACTTTATTTTAAAGACCAATTCTCACTATTAATGCATATTACTAGCATATTGGCTGTTTATTAGTACTTATAAAGCACGTCTTATTCTGCACGACCATGCTTTAGATCCCTTAATCCACACCTACCTAAACCTAAACTTAACAACTACCTTACTAACTACTAATAATCAGCAAATTAGGAGTTTTTTGTGGCAAAAGTCAAAGTCAATAGTTATTTAACAGAGAGAATCCGTCTCCAAACTAAAGTGTGACCCAGATTAATTCAATCAGACCACAGAAGATACTGTATTATTTAGCATGGTTATGATTCCAGTTTAGTTTTCAACTAGCATTTTGTGAAGTCTACTAGCATCACTGAAGAAGCTGGGAATGAAATACTAGTGCAGACTAGTAGTTATCGAGTCTGTTAACTGGTTTATTGTCATGACACTAGAGTGTTTGAAGACAAACGGTCAGAAGAGAGTCTCTCTCACACACTCAGCAGCTGTAGAGGCCTGAACTCGTTTAACAAGCTGTCACTCGAGGAGTCCAAAGGTCTCTTGTGATTACAGTAGTGATAATGAGAGGTTCACTAGGGTGTGTTTAGGGTGTCATAGGGTGAAGAAGCTGCTTCTTACTTTCAGATGACTGGTTATAAGGACATGACGTTGATGGCAGACAGCAGGCATGTGTTTGAGTCTAGTGAACGCTAGCAAAATGGCTGAAATCACTTTAGGATCTTTAAGCACATCTCAGAGGGGTGTGTTGATGTGGATTTGAGCAAGAAATGCTAGGAGAGAAATCTTGCAACATACACTTTTTTTAATTATGATCTCACTTTCACCACATTTTTAGAAACAGAAACTGTCCCTATGGGGTTAAGCTCATACAGCTTCATCATTTTCTAATGGCATCACACAATACTTGTTTACTATATCATTTAAACCTCATGAAGGACAAACTACTGCCACCAAACCTGTGCCTGCCTCATGTCTCAATCCTTCTTACAGTCTGAACAATACAGTAACATATTCACTCATGCTGAAGAGATGAAGCAGACGCCGGTGCCATCTGAAGTGTGCTACATGAAGTCGACTTAACACGGTATTCTGCCATATTTAGTGAGATTTCAATCTGAAAAACATTCAGTTTGAAGGGCACGGGGAATAAGGGACCATTTACCCATCAGTCATTACTCATTCCTCCAGTATTAAAGATATTTGACTAAAACAAACCGTGAAAATGATCTGAGGCTCTGGGGATGTATTACAGAAAGTTTCTTATCTTAGGTCTTAACTTTTTTTTTGAAATTTTAGTAACTTGATTTGGGATTCTTATCTTACAAAATCGTTTCTTATCTCTAGTTAGGAAATCTTAAATTGCATATATATATATATAATATTTTTTTTAATTCAGCTAGTTGCCAACATTACTGATTTTTCATATACTAAATTATGTTCTAAAATAGCTAAAACTAAAAATGACAAAAACACGTGTCGACACGGCAAATGGAAAACAGGCATCCAATGTCCCCTTTAACTAAAATTAGTATGAAAACTGATTTAGAATAATAATAGAAACTATAACAGTATCTCAATAATACTAAAATAACACTGTTCTGAGCAGACATAATTTAGTCTGGCTTTCATGCAGCATCACACCTTTATACTGAATTATGAGCCAGGCACAGAGCAGCATAATAAACTGACATTTACATAAATGGATTTGGATGAATTATATAGACATGTACATTAAATGAAAGTATGGTCATTATGTTGGCTTGAGAAAACCAACTTACTGAAATACTATGATGGCCAGTTTTCCTCTCTGACTATTACAAAGTCTGTAAGTGTATGACGTCTAGCATTTTAAAATCTTTTAAAATAGCGTATTTATAATCTATCTATCTATCTATCTATCTATCATTTAAAGTCCACATGAAATCTAAATTCACTCTGTGCACATTACTAGTCTTGTGGTGAATAATTAATCCATGCAAGATAATAAAAAATCAAGCCCTGCCCTCTATTCAATCTGTTTTTCTAATAGACTGTATTGCCTTCATAACATTCAAACTTTAATCTTTAAAACTACTTTAAGGTTCAAACTACTTCAAACTGAAAACTTTCAAACTTCAAGCTTTTAAAACTTTTTCAAACTTTCTGGTCTGGCTTTCTCAAGCCAACTTCAAAGTTTGTGTTGGACCTTTTTATCTAGTTTATATTGTGTTTATTTACAGAAGTATATGTCATCATACCTCAGACTTCTCTAATGTGCACTACTGGAGTTTCGTCTGGGTTTGTCTGAACGAACATGTTTTGTCAGGTGAAGTGATGCAGAGATCCTCCAGCCTGACTCTACTGAATACTGAAGTGGCTTCTCCAAACGAACACGTCCACCTCTCACCTCTCCATATCACTGCATTAACGGACACGCTGATCAATACTGGCCACAGCTGCTTTCACAGAACAAACACACAGCTCATCTGAGCAGGGGCTCTGATATTACAGAGAAAACTGCCTATAAACCATCAACATACAGGTCTGAGCAAACACACGAAATCTGACTGAGGAGATGAAGTCAAACGAGAGATCAATTTCTGCCTTCCACTGAAAACATGTGAACACTCATGAGGAAATCTCCAAATAAATGATGCACGAGTGACACTGCACAATGTTATCATTACCCAAAACTACTGTAAAAGCAAAAACTGTGACAAAATGATGTGCATTAACTAAATAGTTAAACTATAAATGTGCACAACAATGCAAACATAAAAACTAAATAGAATTAGAGGAAATTAAGATATTTTCAGTCAAGTGTGATTTAATTCTTCTAAGCGTGATTATATCAGTGTATCATGTCAAAAAGAACCAATCAATCAGAAGCGTCACACAATTATTTTAGTATCACTGAGATACTAGTTTTTATTAATATTTTAATTTGAAATATTTTCTGATTTAATTTTAATTGTGTGAGATTAAGTTTAATTGAGTGATTGTCAAAAACAGTTTTTATTCATTTTTATTTAAGTTTTACTTATTTTAGTACATCAAGTAAAAAAAAAAGAACTGTTGCCATAACAACTAGGTGAAACAAAATAAGTAGTGCTGTCAATTGATTAAAAACCCCCAATAATTATTCACACATTTTTTCCTGAAATTAATCGTGATTAATAGCACCTAACATTAAAGTTTTTAAATATACTATTATATTGCAATAATTTCACATTCAATCTTCAAATTAATGTAGAATCAACACAAAAGACAGTATATTTTTATTATTTGTTTAATGGCATCTTTATTATGACTGAAGGCGAGTATCACTGATACCAATACTGCTGATGTCTCTAGGAAATAGTTTTTTAGGAAATTGACTACAGCCATTCAATGCTACAGCATAATTGAGAGCTATCAATTTATTAGACTTTAAAAAATAACAACTTCTGCTGCTCTTAACCTCCTGAAATCAGATTCGATTAGCATGTAATCTGGCTGCTGTACGGCAGCATTAGAGCCGCTCGTCTGAGGCGAGACACAATGTGAGACGTGTCTCTGCTGCTGCTTACGCCGAGAAATGTCACACGCTGCTGACTCACGCTATTACTAATGCCATAAACGTTATGCAATGTTACATAAAGAGCCCACAGTTCAAACTTTATGAAGCCGAAGTCCACACTGAGAGGCCACTGCAGCAACAACACATCATTAAACACTCGATACGATTCCTGTTCATGAAGCTCAGGTCGGGTTAGTTTCCACACGCTTCCAGGGTTATTATAGTCCTGATAGACTTTGATTTATGTTTTTGTTGACGTCGCGTTTTAGAACGTTTTTGTTCCGAATAAATAATTTCTATAACTGCTTTCCGAATTAACATTTGGAATTGAATTGATTCTTTTCTGCAGATTGCTTTATTGAGTTCAAAACACTGACAGTCAGATTAAGGTAACACTTTATTTTAAAGACCAATTCTCACTATTAATGCATATTACTAGCATATTGGCTGTTTATTAGTACTTATAAAGCACGTCTTATTCTGCACGACCATGCTTTAGATCCCTTAATCCACACCTACCTAAACCTAAACTTAACAACTACCTTACTAACTACTAATAATCAGCAAATTAGGAGTTTTTTGTGGCAAAAGTCAAAGTCAATAGTTATTTAACAGAGAGAATCCGTCTCCAAACTAAAGTGTGACCCAGATTAATTCAATCAGACCACAGAAGATACTGTATTATTTAGCATGGTTATGATTTCAGTTTAGTTTTCAACTAGCATTTTGTTTAGTCTACTAGCATCACTGAAGAAGCTGGGAATGAAATACTAGTGCAGACTAGTAGTTATCAAGTCTGTTAACTGGTTTATTGTCATGACACTAGAGTGTTTGAAGACAAACGGTCAGAAGAGAGTCTCTCTCACACACTCAGCAGCTGTAGAGGCCTGAACTCGTTTAACAAGCTGTCACTCGAGGAGTCCAAAGGTCTCTTGTGATTACAGTAGTGATAATGAGAGGTTCACTAGGGTGTGTTTAGGGTGTCATACTTACATGCATGCACAGTTTTAAGGCAGCTTTAATTGCCTTTTTAGTGACTTCATGACGTAACTGACGACATAACTGCAGGGCTGTACGTTAACCTTTTTTGCACATAGCACTGGTGCTAGAGGTTGAAAATTTTGTAGCACAGGCCAAAAAGTTGTAGCACAAGAATAAAACGTCTGTTATCATGTCTGAAAACAGACACAAGTAATAGAGTTCATCACCAAGAGCACAAAAAATACAAACCATCATAAAAATTGTTTTAAACAAAACAATCTGTTATGTACAAGCTAAATTTTTCTTTATTTGCTAAAAATGGAAGAGTGCAGAAACATAACACCTCTTACACCTTAACAAAATATAAAATAAAAAACAATGGCAGACATTTAGGCCATCTCTCTCTCTCTCAAACACACACTCTCTCTCTCTCACACACACACACAGACACACACACACACACACACACACACACACACACACACACACTCTCTCTCTCTCACACACACAGACACACACACTCTCTCTCTCTCTTTCAAAGCAAATTTGTCCTCTTCCTTCCTTTAATAATCATTGTGTCCAGGCAGAATGATGTTCCTTATTGTATTACAGTAATGAGAATCTAATAAGAATCATCGAGCACGATCAGAATGAAATTAGAAACCAACATCTGGACACATTACACTAAAGAGATGTTTTTCGGGAAAATGTGCTTCATTGTCATGAAAACAATGTCTAAAAATCCTAAACTTCCGCTCAAATTCTTCCCCGTCTCAGCCGATCCAGTAAGTTGTTAATAAGTCTGTTCAGATGCAGAAATGACACTTCACCTCCATTTCACACAACGCTGCTTAAAGAGGTGGTTCATCCAAAAATCATCATTAACTCGCCCTCGTGTAGATCACAAAAGAAGAGAAACAATGGAAGTCAATGGTCACCAAAACAGTTCAGTTTCCAGTATTCTTCAAATTATCTTCTTTTGTGTTTGGAACAATACGAGGGTGAGTGAATGATGACAGAATGGTCATTTTTGGGTGATCACTTTAATGCTGTTCATCCACAATATGATAGCAAATACAAAAGGTCTTGTGCTTGTGGAGTGAAATATGGCATGTGAGATTCAGTCAAACCCACTGGATCTAACCCAGACAAACACTCAGTGCTGTCCCACCCAGTGACCCCGGTCACATGACTGTCCAGTCCATCCCACAGCTGCTCTTAACCTCCTGAAATCAGATTCGATTAGCATGTAATCTGGCTGCTGTACGGCAGCATTAGAGCCGCTCGTCTGAGGCGAGACACAATGTGAGACGTGTCTCTGCTGCTGCTTACGCCGAGAAATGTCACACGCTGCTGACTCACGCTATTACTAATGCCATAAACGTTATGCAATGTTACATAAAGAGCCCACAGTTCAAACTTTATGAAGCCGAAGTCCACACTGAGAGGCCACTGCAGCAACAACACATCATTAAACACTCGATACGATTCCTGTTCATGAAGCTCAGGTCGGGTTAGTTTCCACACGCTTCCAGGGTTATTATAGTCCTGATAGACTTTGATTTATGTTTTTGTTGACGTCGCGTTTTAGAACGTTTTTGTTCCGAATAAATAATTTCTATAACTGCTTTCCGAATTAACATTTGGAATTGAATTGATTCTTTTCTGCAGATTGCTTTATTGAGTTCAAAACACTGACAGTCAGATTAAGGTAACACTTTATTTTAAAGACCAATTCTCACTATTAATGCATATTACTAGCATATTGGCTGTTTATTAGTACTTATAAAGCACGTCTTATTCTGCACGACCATGCTTTAGATCCCTTAATCCACACCTACCTAAACCTAAACTTAACAACTACCTTACTAACTACTAATAATCAGCAAATTAGGAGTTTTTTGTGGCAAAAGTCAAAGTCAATAGTTATTTAACAGAGAGAATCCGTCTCCAAACTAAAGTGTGACCCAGATTAATTCAATCAGACCACAGAAGATACTGTATTATTTAGCATGGTTATGATTTCAGTTTAGTTTTCAACTAGCATTTTGTGAAGTCTACTAGCATCACTGAAGAAGCTGGGAATGAAATACTAGTGCAGACTAGTAGTTATCAAGTCTGTTAACTGGTTTATTGTCATGACACTAGAGTGTTTGAAGACAAACGGTCAGAAGAGAGTCTCTCTCACACACTCAGCAGCTGTAGAGGCCTGAACTCGTTTAACAAGCTGTCACTCGAGGAGTCCAAAGGTCTCTTGTGATTACAGTAGTGATAATGAGAGGTTCACTAGGGTGTGTTTAGGGTGTCATAGGGTGAAGAAGCTGCTTCTTACTTTCAGATGACTGGTTATAAGGACATGACGTTGATGGCAGACAGCAGGCATGTGTTTGAGTCTAGTGAACGCTAGCAAAATGGCTGAAATCACTTTAGGATCTTTAAGCACATCTCAGAGGGGTGTGTTGATGTGGATTTGAGCAAGAAATGCTAGGAGAGAAATCTTGCAACATACACTTTTTTTAATTATGATCTCACTTTCACCACATTTTTAGAAACAGAAACTGTCCCTATGGGGTTAAGCTCATACAGCTTCATCATTTTCTAATGGCATCACACAATACTTGTTTACTATATCATTTAAACCTCATGAAGGACAAACTACTGCCAACAAACCTGTGCCTGCCTCAAATCTCAATCCTTCTTACAGTCTGAACAATACAGTAACCTATTCACTCATGCTGAAGAGATGAAGCAGACGCCGGTGTCATCTGAAGTGTGCTACATGAAGTCGGCTTAACACGGTATTCTGCCATATTTAGTGAGATTTCAATCTGAAAAGCGTTCAGTTTGAAGGGCACGGGGAATAAGGGACCATTTACCCATCAGTCATTACTCATTCCTCCAGTATTAAAGATATTTGACTAAAACAAACCGTGAAAATGATCTGAGGCTCTGGGGATGTATTACAGAAAGTTTCTTATCTTAGGTCTTAACTTTTTTTTTGAAATTTTAGTAACTTGATTTGGGATTCTTATCTTACAAAATCGTTTCTTATCTCTAGTTAGGAAATCTTAAATTGCATTATCAAGCTCGACGATCCACTCTCAGGTCTGCTACCAAGCGAGAAGCAACCAACACTGCGCGAGCTGCTGATGAGGTAAACTAAATAATAAAAGCTAGCTACTTCACTTTAAAAATCGCCTTTTGCAAAAAACTGTAAGGCATTAGTCACTTGCACTATAACCGGTAATGCTCCGTGACGCTTTGTTGGTCTCTGTGATGC
>NW_015626057.1:36158-55853 GCF_001515625.1 Sinocyclocheilus rhinocerous | reverse complement strand
AGCAGAAGAATAAAATGTCTGTTATCATGTCTGAAAACAGACACAAGTAATGGAGTTCATCACCAAGAGCACAAAAAATACAAACCATCATAAAAATTGTTTTAAACAAAACAATCTGTTATGTACAAGCTAAATTTTTCTTTATTTGCTAAAAATGGAAGAGTGCAGAATCATAACACCTCCTACACCTCAACAAAATCTAAAATTAAAAAGAATGGCAAACATTTAGGCCAAAGTGGGCGAAGATAAAAATCCTTGTCATTATTTTAATCTTTGTTATGGACCCTTTTCACAAGACTGTGATGATGCTTTTCAACGGTCATCAGCATCATAAATCCTCCAAAGTTTTTACATTTTTCATTTTTGTTTTAAATGTATGTACATTTATGACACTAAATTTTGTATTATATTACACTCTCAGGTCTGCTACCAAGCGAGAAGCAACCAACACTGCGCGAGCTGCTGATGAGGTAAACTAAATAATAAAAGCTAGCTACTTCACTTTAAAAATCGCCTTTTGCAAAAAACTGTAAGGCATTAGTCACTTGCACTATAACCGGTAATGCCATTATCGTGGAGTTTTTCTTTTTCTATTTGAGCAGATGAGAATGCAAAAATATATATATATATATATTTGTGGTAGTCTCCCATTCACCACTATAGATTTACCCATCTATGATGACTTCCGCTGCTGAGAAACCCGGAAATGTGAAAAGGGTCTATTAAAAAAAATAAGAGCGTTTGGTAAACCATATTTTTCAAAATATCTTATTTTGTGTTCAGCACAAGAAAGAAATTAATACAGGTTTGGGACAATGTGAGTGAGCAAATAATGACAGAAATTAATTTTTTGGGTGAACTATTCCTTTCAGGGCTCCCGCCCAATTGGGCGGTTTTGAATTTGATTGTCATTGTTCGGGAGGCAGACACACTCTGTCAGTTTAAATCTAGATTAAAGACCCATCTCTTTAACCTGGCTTACACATAACACACTAACACATTTCTAATATTCAAATCCGTTAAAGGATTTTTAGGCTGCATTAATTAGGTCAACCGGAACCGGGAACACTTCTCATAACACCCGATGTACTTGCTACATCGTTAGAAGAATGGCATCTACGCTAATATTAGTCTGTTTCTCTCTTATTCCGAGGTCACCGTTGCCACCAGATCCAGTCTGTATCCAGATCAGATGGTCACTGCAGTCACCCGGATTCAGTACGTATTCAGACCAGATGGTGGATCAGCACCTAGAGAGGACCTCTACAGCCCTGAATGTCAGCGGAGATCAGGACAACTAGATGAGCCCCAGATACAGATCCCCTGTAATGACCTTGTCTCAGACGACCACCGGGACAAGACCACAGGAACCAGATGAGTCTTCTGCACAATGTGACTTTGCTGCAGCCTGAAATTGAACTGCTGGTTTGTCTGGTCAGAGGAGAACTGGCCCCCGACTGAGCCTGGTTTCTCCCAAGTTTTTTTCTCCATTCTGTCACCGATGGAGTTTTGGTTCCTTGCCGCTGTCGCCTCTGGCTTGCTTAGTTGGGGACACTTCATTTCCAGCGATATTGTTGACTTGATTGCAAATGATTGCAAAGATACTATTTAGACTGAACTGAGCTGGATGATGACATCGCTGAATTCAATGATGAACTGCCTTTAACTGAAAAATTAGTGTTTACTATTGTCAGTTTTGCATTATTGACACTATTTTCCTAATTAATGCTGTTCAGTTGCTTTGACACAATCTGTATTGTTAAAAGCGCTATATAAATAAAGGTGACTTGACTTGACTTGACTTTCTTTTTAGACATCCAACTGTGTTTAAATGTAAACCTTGTTTGTTTTTGACAGTATTAGATGCAAAATCAATCAGACGCGAAAGACAACTTAGTCTAGTAATCAAGCGCTGTTTTAGTGTGCGGTGTGCGCGCGCTTCATGTGTTTATGTGCTCAGAAAAAACGCATGTCAGAACAGCACGTGAATTAAATGTTTAAGCAGATGCTAATAATGTACTTTTGTGATTGCGCAGTGTCCCGTGAGTGTAACTCTACTGCTGAGTTAACATTTGATGTGAATGTATGTCGCGTTGTACAGCACATTGAGGTGGATGCGCCAGAACTGCAGCTGATAGAATGTGCGCTGTAGCACAATACTACGATATTTCTTCAAAAGCAGATCGTGGAGTTTTTTCGTAGCACGTGCGACATATATGCCCTGGTTTAACTACAACATTGCAAGCTCATAGTTTCTTTTTTAATATGAAATGATACAGGCTACAGCGCGCGCCGCCGCATTTTTGCATGCAAGTGAAGAGCACGTTCTACAAACACAGGATAACGGCTGACAGGACAGGAAAATTTGGCCTGACAACATCTCATCTGACCGCAGTTCACTGAGTACGGTGGCCAAACCTAGCTCCACCCCTGCGTTAATTGTGTTAAATATTTTTAACGCGAAAAAAATTTATTGCATACGTTAACGTGTTAATTTTGACAGCACTAAAAATAAGTTTTACGTTTATTTCAAGTAACAAATGGTTATGGTTTCAGCTGCAGACAGAGGTTTTTATATGAAATAATGAAAACTGTAGTAAATCAGAAAAAATCACATTGTGTCATGCCCTTGATATTCACATTCATGCACTTGATATATGTCATAATTTGATTTTCAGAGAATAAGCAGAATAAGCAGTGTGTGATGTGTGTTAGATACGCAGTAGCATGTATGATATGTTGTAATGAATCAGCTTGGGTTTGCATGATCTAAACACCACCACGACCCAATCACAATCACCATACCAATGCAAAATATTACACACAATGCAATGTGACCTGAACACCAAACTGGAACAGAAATGCACAAGAGAAGAATTATGGCGAGAGACATCTTTCCTAAATAATATCTGAATATAATTCTGAGCACTGCATGGATGTGAAGCAGACAGGGATGCTCTCAGATCAGAAAGATGCAGAAGTGAGGAGCGTTCAGCAGTGATTCTTGGAAATGTGTGGATGAGTTGTGTTGGAGGATTAGAGAGCTGAGCTTATCCTAGATGAGCCGCGGTCAGACGCTGTACAACATCACCACACCGCACGTGTGTGTGCTTAACGCCGATAGCATTACGGGATTGAAGAATACATCTATGAAGCAATCATGTCACAATAATACTGTAACCAGCTGTTACACCAGGAAAATGTAGTAGAAAATAAAATGTATTAAGGCTGGCATATAAAATAAAACTCCGAAGAGAATATGGATCTCACATTCAAGGAGGGAAAAACAGTTTTATTCAGAGGTCCAAACTGAGCAAAAATATACAATTTGTTGCAGATGCTGATGTTTATATGATGAAATTCTGATGCTTGTTATTTAAATGTTATAACAGTACAGCAGATACTGACATAAAAAGATATAAATATCAGTCGTCACTCTATATCTCCAGTAATCTGTTTTAGTAAGATGAGAGTGAAATGATCCAAACATATAATGCAATGCAGTCCAATGATGATTGAGAGATGAAGAAACAAACGTTCCTCAAAAGATTCTGATGATCAGATTTGAGACGCACTGATTTTTCTAGAAAATGATTGATGGAGAATCAAGTAAAGCCGAGCTGTTGCCAAAAAGCATCTTTCTCTCACTGATGGTCATTCACATTCCATTTATATTCATGCATTTGGCAGACGCTTTCATCAAAAGTGACTTACACTGCATTCAAGATCAGTTCATGCATTCCCTGGGAATCGAACCCATACGCCTGGTTTGATCTGTATATATAGCTGTGTATTCTGACGGAAGACAGTGCAGCTTCCTACAGAATCAAACACAGATCTGTAGGCGACAGGAGCGTGAATGTGAAGTAAATGTGTTGTTTTCTAGAAACATCTGCACAGGAAATACTTCAGCAATCCTCTGTGGGAAGCAAATAATGCACTCATCTAATTGATTAGTGTCATTAGTGCTGCTGTGTGCCGGTTCAGATGAGCATCTCACAGCAGCAACACTACTACTCTGCTAAGGATTCTTGCATCAAAGAAAGTCATACTTGTACATGACCATCACCACCACCACCATCAAATTACTCAATGACTTCTATATGCAAACGGGCTCTTGTGATTGGCTAACCTCTTTGCGTTTTTTTACCGTAAATTTTACAGATTTTTTTTTTACAGTGTATGAGTAACCACACTAAGTTACTGAATAGATGTTAGTGGCCATATGCTAATGAGCTGATGTATGACTGAAGAGTTCAGTATGTCACAAAGCACATCAAACTCTTACTGTAAAAGAGCGAGAAAGGCCCTGCTGTTCCCTCACAGTGTCTGACAGAAACCCACACGACTGCTGGAGTGAGTGTGTCAGTCGACGACTCAGACGAGCATTAGAAACACATCTGAGAGGATCAAACGGACTGCTTGCACTGAGCCTCGTGACGCACTTCCGTTCTGAAATAATACAGCTCAGTTATTTCCGGTTTTCAATGTGCTGTAATCATCTAGTTGACTTAAATGAGAGTCCGTGGGACGATTTCAAAATCCGGACATTTTCCGAGACAGGAGAAGAGAACAGATATTCTGATGATTACTGTGTGCAGAATTTTCCAAACTCAGCGTAACGAAGTTTTAATCCAGCATAAGCCGATCTGATAAAGCAGTGGCTGGTAAACATCCGTGACGGTTTCAGCACAGAGTGTGTCAGTGCTCTAAACTAGTGATCGCGACGCTGCAGTGTGTGTGAGATCTGATCAATACGATCAGAATCAACCTTTATTTATCTGTATTTAATGTTTCAATTTTTCATTCACAATCATTTCACTGTATGCAATGCCAAAATATGAATATTCAAAGTAGTCGCACTGTCAACGTGTTACTGTTACGGTTTCACATCGTTAAATTTCATTTAAATCCATTATTAAAAATGTTATTCCACATCCAGAGCTGGATAAATTACTTACAAATTGTAGTCCGTTACTGATTTATGATGAAAAGTTAGTAACATAATCTAGGTTACAAATTTTAGGTAATGTATTCTCAGTACTTTTTTTGATTACTTTTTATCTACGTGTTTAATACGTACCATTAAATGTACCATATTGATATAAAAACAAACATTTTTTGATATCAACACTATCAAATGCATTAAACATGACATTAAACCAGGGTTTCCCAAACTGGGCATAATGTAAGAACTGCAGTGGGTTTGTGAGTTGATAAAAAGCTAATAATTAAATAAATCATAAAAACGTAAAATCATTGTAACAACTGAACACTAAAAATATAAATATTTCATTTGTTTACCTGCATGTCAGTGTGACCATTAAGTGACATCAAACTGTAAACATGCAAATGAGCGGTAAAATTATTGAAATATTACAATCACACACGGTAGGATTTTCAGAAAGGAAAATTTAAAAGAGAAATATTAGGGCGAATCAATAAATAATGAACAATTTACTGCCATTGTGTAAATAATATGTAATCATGTAATCCATACAAAAGCAACTGCAATCTGATTATAAGCATTTTAAAATGTAATGTAATATACTCTAATTACAAGCACTTGATTTTAGTATTCTGATTACATAATCCAGATTACATGTAATCAGTTACTGCCCAGTGCTGTCCTCCAAACAATGTGTGATTTGAGATTTGAGAATTTCAGACCTATTTAATGTCTAACAAGAAATATTTAAGTGAAGTCTGTGAAGAGATGCACTAGCTGCATGAAGAAAATGGAAATAATCACATGAGTTTCTAACATTTACACATACAGCTGTGAAATGTGATTTAGGATGCTATTCACTGCTGTAACACGTGACTGCGGATGTTTTATCGTGCACAGCGTGACAATTATTTTCATTATCGATTATAATCGATTTGATCGATTAGTTGTTGCAGCCCTACATTATTTAAATCATATTTTAAGAGTGCTAGCCAATGTTTCTGTCAATCAGATGAATCCAATCCGGTTTCAGATTCTGAATATGAATCCTAAACACTGCAATCTGATTCTCATATTCATTTACATGTGAAGTGAAGAAAGCCAAATCATGTCACCACCAGAGCTCCCACAAATATAACGGTTATTTTGCCTTGATGACAAATCCAAAAGGAAAGCTGACATTTATGTCAGAAAAGCTTTTTTAGCAAAAAAGCTGACCAGCTCATAAGACATGAGACATAAATAAACATGCACACATTCATATGACGCACAACGCATGTAAACATACCCATTACAGCACTGCATGCATGCAAGAGATTCTGAACCCGATTGAGAAGCACGTGGCATTCAAGCATTTACATGCTTCATTTGTTCCTATTGATCAGATTATTTCTGGTCTACAATCCATTCAGATGAGCTCAGTCAGATCAACAGATGTGTTTACATGAAGGCTTCTCAGCCAGACTCAATCATTGATCCATTATAGATGGAGAGGCATTTAAAACTAGCCGTTGATGTACAGGCAAAAGCAAATCCAATATAGAGAACAACAATCGTTTGTGTCTCCTAAAGATTTTGACCTCAGTGGAAATGAATTAACCCTCCTAAACAAAAGCATAAGCACACGATGTGTCTTTGAGAGACGGACACTGACTGACCTCAATGACCGGCTGATGAGTGCACAAGAGAAACGGCTCAGTAATCACAGTTTGCTGCTCAAGAAAAACTGATTTCTGCTCTTTCTGGAAACCACAGTGATGTCAGTGGAGCTGAAAAAGCAGGTGATCACAGATTTACTGCAGTGACTATTTGACACAAACTATGTTCATCAAAATGTGGTGAGAGACAATGACTGATTGCACAGAAACTAAGACCAATTCAAAGAGCATCAGCCGAGGGTTTCAGACGAGTACGAGAGAATCAACACTGACCTCTAGTGTCACATCATGTGTAACATCAGTGTGTGTGCTTCATCAGCACTCAGTTCACTCTTTCTAAACCACACACTCCTGCACTGTACAGTCAGTCGATCTATGAAATCAATGTGTGTTTCTCTGAACTGGGCAACACTACATCTGATTAATGAATTGTGATTAATACATTTATTGACCATTAGTAGATTGCAATGCTTTAAAGGGGTCATATGATGCGATTTCATTTTTTCCTTTCTCTTTAGAGTGTTACAAGCTCTTGGTGCATAAAGAAGATCTGTAAAGTTGCAAAGACTAAAGTCTCAAATCCAAAGAGATATTCTTTATAAAAGTTAAGAGTTAGCCACACCTACCTAAAACGGCTCGTTCGAACACGCCCCCACATACAGTGGGGCAAAAAAGTATTTAGTCAGCCACCAATTGTGCAAGTTCTCCCACTTAAAAAGAGTTTTGTAAAAATCGACGCGTTTCAAAAAGGCGGGGCATAGAGGAGAAACAATAATGTACAGTATGTGGAAAATAATGTGTTTTTTTAACTTTAAACCGCATAAACACATTTCATTACACCAAATACACAAAATAATGTTCTTTTTAGCAGCATCATATGACCCCTTTAATCCAAAGGACTCACATTTAAGCTGATACAGATGATGAGCGAACAATGACAGAAACAGAGCAGATATATCAAGATAAAGGTAACACTTTACAATAAGGTCTCTTTGTTAACACATGCTTTCTGTAATGCATTTGAGCAAATGCAGTTAGTTACTGTACTTAAGTAACTTTTCGGTTACTTTGCAGTTTGACTGGTTATCAAAGATATCAGCAACTTTTACGCAGTACTTGATAGCATTTTTGAGTAAGTGCATGTACTCTTTACTCCAATACATTTGTGATGATTAATGCAGCTTTTTAGCATGGCACCGAACTTTTTCTGCGGCAGTTTATTTCTGCTACAAAGGAAGTGATATCGCCATCTACAGGTTATTGAAGATACGATAACTTGTGCGTTTTGCCCTTACTCACCCAAACACGGCTGCTTTACATGAATGTGAGTGCATTAGCAGCTAGTTATGAATCGCAGGCGTTTCATTTATGAGATGAGGACATGGCTGAGACCTTCTTGAAGGATACTGCGTTACTTATGCTCTTTTTGAGCTAAACTCAGACTTCGGTGTTTGTAGACGTTTAAGAGGCTGTTATGTCGACCTTCATTTATTGCAATTTTGAGCTGTTCGGTTTCATTTTGATTTTAGAAAATAAACATGTGATTGCTCTCCTCACAAATCAGCTGTTTCTTGTTTTTCACTGGCTTTTCTCTTAGGTGTTGAGGACTAGTGCATCTTTGAGCCTTCATTTAGTGTGAGTGAAATACTTAAGTACTGTTAAAATCAGATACTCTTTTTCAGTGTAAGGTATCTGTACTTTTACTCAAGTATGGTTTTCAGGTACTTTTTACACCTCTGTATGAAAGTAAACTTGAGACTCGTTTAAGGAATAAATTAAAGGGAACAAAATAAACCAATAGGTTCCCATGTTTAGCAATCCCATGTTTATTTTCTAAAATCAAAATAAAACCGAACTCCTCAAAAGTGCAATAAATGAAGGTCGACACAACAGTCTCTTAAACACAAGTCTAAATGTAAATGTCTAGAAAGAACACAATGAGTTCCAAAAGAACTTTCAAACGATCCACATTACTTTTTAATTAAAAAATATGGAAATAACTTTTACTGTACCTTCTGATCACAACACTACCATTCTTCATCAGTATTTCTGTCTTGGTTTTCAGTGCAAATGTCTAAAGATTCTTAAATCAATCTTTGAAACACAAAACAACATGAGAAGTCTTGCTTTCTGTTAAAAACAAAGCACGTTTATGAATAAAACAAGAACAAATATCTGCCAATGGGCTCAGAAAAATCAGCTTAATTCAAAGGGAAAACAAGTGTTCATTCCCCCATGACAGATATTTGTTTTTGTTTTGACATTAACTAAAATAATTTTGTTCAATTTCTCAGAAAACAAGACTTTATCTTCAATTTGCATCTCCAGTAAACGCATCTTGATTTAAGGATGTTCATATATTTGCACTGAAAAAAAAAGACAAAAATACAGAGAAAGATACTCATCTTTGCAATGCATGCAGTATTCAATGACTTTCTGAATTTAAGACTCTGATCTCAGACCTCTTTAAATCCTTAATCTGTGGAAGGGTGAACTAAGACCTCTTAAGAACTTTAAGACCCAGCAGAAACCCTTTAGCATTATGTATTAACTTACAAATTAATAACTAACATGAACTAACAATGAGAGTGTTTTTTTTTTTTTTACAACATTTAATAATCTTGGTTCACAAAAACACAATTATTCAGTGTTTGTTCATGTTAGTTTACAGTGCATTAACTAATGTAAACAAAAACAGTGTTTAATTTTAAAAATGTATTAATAAATGTTGAGATTAACATTAAGGCTAGTAAATGCAGTATCGTTAGTTCATGTTAACTAATGTGGTTCACTAATGTTAACAAAAGGAACTCTACTGTAAAGTGTTAGAAACAGACATATCCTTTATGCATTTAATCCCATTTTATTAACCAATGTCTTTGCTGCTGACCTTCAATGATCCCAATTCAACCACACTAATAAGCAGAAATGACTTTAGATAAACATAACATCTGTGTTTCTTTTATTCTTGTTTTATTGCTGAAGAGTGTCCTATTCTTCATGCAAAATGAAAGGTTTGTTTGAGCTGCGCCCTCTACTGTACAGACGGCTCATTCATTTCACTTCTGGTGTGAAAGGGCTTTTACATTTGCCAAAAATAGAACTTTTTTATATTGAAAACAAACAAGCAAGCCCAACTTAGATTTCTAAAGTAACTCAAAAGTAATGTAACATTACTTTCCATAAAAAGTAACTAACATTATTCAGTTTTTTTTAGGGTGTATCGCAATATCATAATGCATTACTTTTAAAAATAACATTCCCCAACACAGCTCAGGAGTGTAAAATGTTCATGCAATCATTGAGTTCGGTCTGAATGCGGGATGTCCCAGCTGCCTGTCGACTCATGTATTTGCACACAGGGTGGATTTAGGTCGACACTGGCCCATAGGCTCAGGGATTTCCAATACAAACACGTCACTAATAATCATAAATAAATATCACTTATAATAGCTGTTCGAGTGAGACGATTCAGTCTCTGCTGGATTTTTTAATGGGGTGACACAGAGTCAGTCGGGGGCCAGGGAAAACATAAATTAATACTGTGTGGCAAGCACAACACACACTGAAGGAATGCTTTTCAAACGGCTTTTAATTATAAACTCGTACGCAGGGGACAAGGGATATATACAGTACTGTGCAAAAAATTAATAAATACTTAAATAAAAACAATAGATTTTAAGCCAGTTTTTTTGTGTGTGTGGCCTACTGGCCTTTTGCACAGTACTGTACATTAAATAAAGATCAAAATCGCCGAACAAAGAACTGAGAAAACTGAGGGCTTATATGTACAGGGATGATAATCAACAAAGCATGGAACAGGTGTGAGACAATTAGAAACCATGGAAACAAACTAGCAATGATAACTCAGGCAAACAGACACAAGGAAAAGAATGAAAACAAAAACAAAACGGAACAAAACAGAATATACACCTGACATGCATTTTAGCCCTGTAATGTAAATATAGAAAGAGTGCCGTTTATTTCCTAGCTGCTGTGAGCATTGCTTTCAAACATAATTACTTGTGTTAAATTATGCATTTGGGTATATATTTTGACATGATTTTTTTTTTTTGTTAATTTGAAGTGTCATTTTTTACAGTCAAATCTGCACACAGAGAAGGCATTTTGTTACTCATACTACATATAATCGCTTAATCAGGCACACGAAAGCAGTCAGAATACTGGGCGATATTTCAGTATAATTGAGTGATTACATACCATGAACGGAGATCTGGTTTGTGGTCTCTCCTCCTGTTTGAAAAGCTCTGTGGAGACATGCCTTCGCGTTTATAGAGCCGCTAGAGCTGTGTTAGTGATGTTTGAGCTGGGGGAGGTGTGCCGTGTGAAAGGGGCGTTTGCTTAGCATGATTTGTTGTAGTTCCACTAGCTGACACTAGTAGGGTAGAAACTGCTTACTCCAGGTTTAGGTGTGTCTCACATGTCCCAAAAGGTGAAGCTAACACATTTGTATCACGCCCTGCTGGCTGGCTGCAGTATAGCTCATAAACCCCACCCTCTCTCCGAGTAAATAAATGTTACGTGAGCCAAACTAAAAAAAATCGAATTACACTTCAAATATATTTTCTCAAAGATTGTTTTCATCATTTCAGGTAGTTCTTCTCACACTGCTGTATGTTCAAGTGCTCAATTTTCGATTAAGTTTACTTTTAGTAAGTTATTTGATGTTATAAAAACGGGGTGTGGCGTCATGATTGTGTGATACGCGACTCCACCAATCACTGCGCAGCTTCCAGATGATATCATCAGTGCAAGATGACAGGCGGCCATACCATTTTCTATAGTGGAAAGAAGTGGAGATGCGTCGTCCATCTTTTTTTACAGTCTATGCTATGCACCAATTTGCATACAGAAATCTGAACGTTGCATAAAGCCAGGTTCAAAATTCTTGACACATTAGAGTTAAAGGTTTGTACAGACGGGATTTGAGATATCTATTTTTTTTTCACCCCATAAATCCATAAAGTATTAGGAATAAAATATTATATATATTAGTGTGAATGATATATGAACAAACCATTCTGTGAAAAACCTTCAGAATAGAGACAGGAATAAAACTGTAAAGCTTGGTGTATGTAAATGCTGCTGAAGCGGAGAAAAAGATATGTATTGGAATTGAAATCTACAGAGGCAAAATGGATAAAATAAAGACTTGCATTTGTGTGTTTGGATGTTTTCTTTCCACTAGTCTGAAAAAAAAAAAGACGTTATGGGAGCAAAAAAGCCCAAAATCTCAAAATTGCGCAGTGCATGAAAAACAATGGCTTTGCCTGTAGTGTCTTGTCTTATAATTCATTCAGTACTGTGGTATATTTCACAGTACTGTGGCACTTCTGTCTGACAGCATTACTGTACCACATGTAACAGCCTGAAATGAAAGAGTTTGTAAATGACCTGCAAACCTGAGCCCAACTAACAAAGCAGAAACCTAGATGTGCTCTACAGCAGTGCTTCTGAACTGACTTTACACAAACACTAGAACTGACGAGTGGAGGACAGCAGACGTGATCCAAACACACACACACACACACACACACACACACACACACACACGTGAATACTGTATATCAGAAGTGTATCTCTCCTCTTTTAAAGGCTGAACTGTCCAAACCTCGTCAGTCCAGAAGCACTGGTTCGCTCAAGAAACATTTCTGATTAATATCAATGTTGAAAACAGTCGTGCTGCACAATATTTTTGTGGAAACCGTGATACATTTAATTTTTTTCAGGAATTCAGGAATAGAAAGTTCAAAAGAACAGCATTTATTTGAAATAGAAATCTTTTGTAACATTATACATGTCTTTACTGTCACGTTTTATCCATTTTTATCAATGCATCCTTGATGAATAAAAGTATTAATTTCTTTCATGAACAATTAAATCGTACTGACCCCAAACTTTTAAGCGATAGTATATTTAATCAAATATCAGCTTTAATACTTCAGGTCTCATTCAGAGGAAACAGTAAAGAATCTGAACGCTGTTTAAGCAAAAAGGGAAAGAGTAAGATGTCAAACTTAAACCTAATTTCCATAATGCAACTGACAGAGACGCTGCAGTATTTGCTTATGATTAGATAAATCAAACACATCCTCCTCCTCCTTCATTACACACACACACACACACACACACACACACAAGTCCTTCTCACCTGCTTGCGTAGTTTAGGTGCTCGTGAGAGTTTGAGAAACGTCAGATGAGGTTTGAATGCTTTGTCATCTCCAGACGCGATGCCCCGCTCCTCAAACGCCTTCCTCACGCTCTCTGGGTGGAGAGAAACAACACTCAGCCTCAGATAGACAGATGCATCCTGGGATAGTCTATTTACAGCCTCCAGAGAGAGAGAGGGAGGGGGGGAGAGAGAGAGAGAGAGGGAGAGTGTTAGCGGTGATGACACTAGCAGCCCGATCTCTCAGGATCTCTCTGCATCTGAACCTTCAACACGTTTCACTGGGATTTTCAGTAAGGATCCAAAACACTGTGCTCATGTAATTATCAGCCAGTATTGGAGTTTTTTACTGTCATATCAATCTGATCACACCAATACTGGAAGCACTGGAAATCTAAATTCAGTTTGATTCATTTGATTTATTTTGAATGTCCAGCAATTCGTCTCTGGTGAAACTGATTGCAGGGATATAACTAAAGACAGGACAAACTAACAAAAACATAAAAACAAATCCGGAGCTCGCCACGGAGGCAGCCATCAGCGTCGGCGCCATCGCACAATGATGATTGTGTTATGAAAGCTGCAGACAGCTGTAACAATCACAGCCAGTGCTGGGTTAATGCATTACAAGTAACACGAGTTACGTAATCAGATTACTGCTTTCAAGTAACTAGTAAAGTAGTGCATTACTTTTCAATTTACAATGAAATATCGGAGTTACTTTTTCATGTAAGTAATGCAAGTTACAGAGGTTCTTTCTTCAGCCTGAGGCTTATTCACTTTACTTTCGGTGTGAAAGGGCCTTTACCGTCGCCAAAAATATAACCTTTGGGTTTTTTGGGTTTTTTAAAAAACAAATAAGAAAGCCCAGCCCAGGTGACAAAAAGTAACTCAAAAGTAATGTAATGCATTATTTTCTATTAAAAGTAACTAGGTAATGCAATTAGTTACTTATTTTATGGAGTAACACAATATTGTAGTAACTTTCCCTGATCACAGCAGAAGCAGATTACAGGGTTGGTTTGCACCAGCCATTCAGAAGTTAACTTACACTGGAACGTAAAGTCCACACTAGAGGCTTAGTAACTACTAGTTAGTTTGCACTTAACATAGCTGCACAGAAAGGAAAAAATGAAATCGCATCATATGACCCCTTTAAGGCAGAGAGTCTCTCGCAGCTCCTAAGCTCTCTGTAAAATAATGCTCAGCACTTTATATTATATGTTATATATATTATATATATAATGTATATTATACGTTCACATTATATGCTGTGAATTGTTTTTCCTGCAAAGTTTGATACTAACTTCTTTTGTCTCACGTAAGTAAATTTAACTAACAGTAAACTAACATAACTAACAGTAAACAGTAAGTTTCCACTGAAATACGATACTGACATGAAATTAAAAAGGAGCTATAAATACTGATACAAAAAACATGACTGATTTTATTGACATGCACAGCATGGAGCGGCGCACACTGTAATGATAAATGAGTGTAAACGTCAACATCATCATATATGTCTGAAGGACTGAAGTATGTCAGGTACAACAAGAGCTTATTGATGCAATTCAATCAATCTGCTATTTTATTCTACAACCCCGATTCCAGAAGAGTTGGGACGTTTTGTGAAATAACATAAAATCAAGAATAGGGCCCCTATTATGCAAATTTCACTTTTACATGGTGATTTGGACAAAAATGTGTGTCGGCAGTGTGTGAACACAACCACCCTATAATGATAAAAATCCTTTTTTTTAATACCCATAAATCACAATCAGCGTCTCAGAACAAGCCGTTCACAGATTCTGTACAAAGTGATGTCACATTGTACAGGCCCCGCCCACGACTGTTGACGGACACCGCCGTATTAGCAGAGACTTAATTTGGGGGACTGTCAGTTTGACTGACCAATGGCAGACTGGCACATCTGAAGCATGAACACAGATGAGCGGATGAGCAATGTTGTACCTGCCATGAGCGTGAGTGTGGTCAGATGATCTCCTTCCGTAATCTGAACGAAAGCCACTTCCTGTTTAAAGTGTCCGATTCCACAGAAGGGCAGGACCAGCCTCCGGCCCCCCAGCAGCGCGTTCAGAGGAGACTCCAGCTCTGACAATGTAGACGCAGCGCTGCGCACACAAACACAGCAAACATTCACAAGTCCTGCACGCTTCTGCTGTCAATCCTCCTGTTCCATTTCATTACAGACAATGAGAGCGAAGGCATGCCATAATAACTGCTGTGGTGTGAGATGAGGGCGCACGCAGCTCTGACAGATCTCACATCTGTTTTTGTTTTTGGCCTCTGAGATTTGGATGATTTGTTGCTTTACAGAGAAGCTGATGCTTTAAGGTTGTTTTAACTTGGGTTCAAGTGTGCTCTGTTCAAGATCTGCATTTAGTGTAATTCAGGAACAAAGACTGACCACACAAAACTATTATTATAAACTATTTCTTTTACTGAAATGAATCAACATTGAAGTGACTCGAGCTGAAATTAACTTTCCCAGTAAGAGCCTATATTTGCCTCTTGGAATTGATTTCAGGGACATTTTTTACCTTTTAAGGGCAATTTTTATAATTACACTATCATTAAATGTTTCTGTGTTGTTTTTTTTAAGTCAAATGCTTTAATCAATCTCAATGCTTAGCCATTGTTTCTGCAAAGACAGAGCAGTAGACATGCATCTACACAAAAACTGCATAATCACTTAAAAACAGGAACTAATTAAGAGTCTGAAGCTGCAATATCATAAAATTACTACTGGTGATTATTGCTCTTGATATTGTAATAATAATTTTTAATGTTGATTAATAAGACGTTTTGTGGGGATTCTGGCTACAGACAAAACAAGCTAAGAACCATTTCTACATTTGTTTATTGCTTTTTACGGATTAGAAAATCAAGGCTTCACGTTGTTTATTCCAGTAGCATGAAAATCAGAGCAGTTATTTATACTGGGGATAAATGAATGTGTGGGATCAATAATACTGTGCAACACTACAAGCCACGTGCAACAAGAAATCTGATGCAATCAATGTGAGAAGATCTACTGTAATCGACATGTTCGTTCATTTCACATTAATCGAGACCGCTGTAATAGATCTAGCTTAATTCGGCAGGGGCATATTTGGCCACCTTATCTTGAATTTTTGCCCCAAACCTCTGTTAACTTCCAACCCTGCTGCACACACAACATGTATGAAACTCCACCGTAGGGTGGTTCACACTGAAGCAAAATACATGCGTCAAGATCTCTGTGCTGCGTTCACTGTGTGTGTGTGTGATCTTACAGATTCAGCTGCTCCTGTGTGCTCAGGTGAGTCACCAGTAGAGTGATGTGTAGAGTGTCCACAGGTATCAGCGCTCGGGACAGACGACTATCCTTCTCCAGCAGCAGCTTCTGCACATCCTGCACCGCCTGCTTGATCTGAGACACACAGACACAGACACAGACACACACACAGACACACAGACACACACAGACACACACAGACACACACACGCACACAGACACACACACGCACACAGACACACGATTGCATACTGAAACATTCAAGTTTTGAAAAGGAGGAGAAAACTTCCCATTTCTTTTGTTCTTGATGAAGACAAGTGGCACTTTTTGATTTGATTATTTCTGCTGTCCCTGATGCACACTGAGACACTAGGGGAATGTATTTATTTGAGAGGGACCGAGCACATTAACTAACAGAAACAAAACTGCAAATGAGCCAGAGTTAGCCTTAAAAGCCATTTTCATCTGTAATCCTTGGCCAACATAAATGTAAAAAAAACCTCAAACATATCATAGAATAATCACTATTACATTAAAAACATAAGATATCAAACGAATCATGTTCTAGTGCTCACATAGTTGACTATTGACAAGCCACAGCTTCAGTTTAACAGTGAAAGAACGGGAAGAGTTTGTTTCTCTAATGTACGCTGGGATGAACAGAAAGGATGTCAAATCTGTTGTTTTAGCAATGTTAAAGGTGACATTATAAACTGAGTATGTCACTCACAAACCAAAAACACACACCATGTGAGTCCATGCATTCACTGTGTGATGTGGCCTATATTAGAATCACCCCCATATTCAATATATGGAGGCAAAAATGAGTGAGATTTTGTCTTATATTTCTGTATGACATAGTTAAGCAACATCTCACAAGCAAGCTTGCTATTTTTTTCTCAATATCAGCACAACTGCAAATGTGATTTTATACAACAGTTCAACATTATCATTAAAAAGTTAAAGCAAATTACATTTTAGACACGATATTGTCTGTTTTTGCTCTGTTTCACCAGTGAAAATAGTTCCACACAAAGCCACAGCAGAACTGTTGAGTGTCTCTGAGCAACACAGTGGTGATTCACTAGTGCATTTGAACGAATCCAACGAATCAATGATTCAATGATCCGTTCTTAAAGACAGCCACTGCATTCCATCCTGAAGGGCTCATCAACATTATTTCAATATTCAAAACACTATTTTAAAGCATTAATCACATAGCATTCTTTATCCAACTGTAATTGCAGTGTAAACACATCTAAATGCCACTTCAGATGCAGCTTCTGTGCCACTTCTGCTGTGCAAAGATGGATTTTGTTTATATTGATTTCATCTGATTGCTAACAGCCTATAGTGTCTTACTGTAGCTGACTTTATTGATTAAATGTAAGAACTTGACATAAAGATGATGCATACCTCTAATAAACCTAGAGAAAACTGTCCCTATAAAGATCAGAACGCCCCAAAAAAATCTATTCAGGGACGCAAAAACTGCTTCGTATTTCTGACACCAGCACACAAACAATTAGCTAAATATCGTCTAATTATCCGTATCGAGATATTATTTATCATCAGCATGGCACATGAGAGGCTCTGCTCCGGCTCGTACCTCTGGGTTTGTGATTGGCACCGAGACAAAGTAGTTTGGGCGAGCCGTCTCCTTCTTCTTCTTCTTCTCACCATCCTCCTCACTCTCCACTCGAGCGCCGTCTCCTCTCTTACGCTTCTTCTTCACGCTCGATTCTGCGCTGGAGACTGAAACACAAAGACAAGCATTCGGAGAGCGCACCAAAAATCAAACATTTCACCTCATTTACACAGCAAATACACAGAAAGTGAAACGGTGTTGTGCACTATCTCTAGGTGACTAATCCGACGGACCCTCGTCACGTTCAGCAAGTCGTCACAGCTGGTAAACCTCTACAGTGGTTTAAACAAATATCATTTTCTTGCATTTCAGTTTGCTCTAATAGCAAAAATCCATGATAGCATTTCTATGACTTTCCAAAAGAGGGGAAAACACATTTGTTAGAAGAGAAAAATGTCAGATTTGCTGTTACTTTTTCCAATTGTATTAGAAACACTAACTAGTTTTCTGTAATTTAATGTCAGTGTAATATAACACAAAGTGTGTTGTTATGAATGCACATTACTTCCACTGTCAGTGAATGAGTGAAGCTGATCATGTAACTCTCTGTACAGGCTGGCAGACTGAAGCTCGAGATCTCAAATCATGCTGGAGAACATGATCATCAGGCTCAGTTCACTCACAATTATGCTGCTATTCATTCGAACTCCGATGCTATCATTTGCATTAGAAACAGAAGCATGTTCACTAGTCAGACTGTACTTCTAAGAATGTGAGCGCCATTGAGAAGCAAACACTGACAAACGTGAAGAAGCATTGCTGAACTCTCCGGGAGAGAGACGCCGCACAACAAATGTTTTATTCATAGCATGTAGCCAGCTGGGAAATTTGAATGCAAGAGCAGCTGCGGTACAAGGACGATCCACGTCTCGCCTGGCAACCAAACATCGCCGCTCTCTCACTGTCTGCCTTGCACACAGCGCTTCACACAATGATTCCTCCACCTGGAAGACGAGACTAGCCTACAGGAGCCGGATCGCACCGCCGCTCTGAAAGGTAAGTCGGCTCTGCTGTTGTTCTAGGAGCAAGTGTGGACTCACAGCCCAGCTCCTTCCAGACCTCTGTGTTCACGAAAGGAAGCTCGGACATCAGGCTACAGACGCTTTCTGCCTCCTTCTGCTTCTTCTTCTTCTTGCCTGCCACTCTCTTTGGCTCTTTCTGTGCTTTTTTGACCTTCTTGACTGCTACAAAGAAAAGAAAGACAGCAAATAAGGACAGAAAAGCAACACGGCTGGTGCTTATAGACTCATAGATGTTTGCATTCTGCCTATAGATAACAATCTGCAGCAGGTTTTACTTTGGATATCAAACCCAAACCAAATACTGTAGTACTGAAATACCGCATAGGCCTGATGCGTTCCAAATACCTCTTGAGTTGAGATGGATTCATTTTGCATTCACAGCACAAAACACGCTTTTCCAGAATGCAGCTGCTCGCATATTTAGTCTGGCTGGCATTTTCTTAAAGTTGTATGTTTTTTTTGAAGAAACGCAACATGTTCATGTTGGCAGGATGACTGTGTGCTAAAATACTGTAGCGTTTGATTGGACATCAAACACAAACAATATGGGAAGCACTTTAAAAAGTTGACAAGTCTATTGTTTTTGCTACCATAACTACCCATGATAATATGTCACCCTGGAGCACAAAAGCAGTGTTAAGTCGCTGGGGTATATTTGCAGCAATAGCCAACAATACATTGTACGGGTCAAAATTATAGATTTTTCTTTTATGCCAAAAATCATTAGGATATTAAGTAAAGATAATGTTCCATGAAGATATTTAGTAAATTTCCTATCGTAAATATATCAAAACTTAATTTTTGATTAGTAATATGCATGGCTAAGAACTTCATTTGGACAACTTTAAAGATGATTTTCTCAATATTTAGATTTTTTTGCACCCTCAGATTCCGGATTTTTCAAATAGTTGTATCTCTGCCAAATATTGTC
>NW_015626057.1:30760-35482 GCF_001515625.1 Sinocyclocheilus rhinocerous | reverse complement strand
CCATGAAGATATTTTGTAAGTTTCCTACTGTAAATATATCAAAACTTAATTTTTGATTAGTAATATGCATGGCTAAGAACTTCATTTGGACAACTTTAAAGATGATTTTCTCAATATTTAGATTTTTTTGCACCCTCAGATTCCGGATTTTCAAATAGTTGTATCTCAGCCAAATATTGTCCTATCCTAACAAACCATACATCAATGGAAAGATAGTTTATTCAGAATGACCCTTATAACTGGTTTTGTGGTCTAGGGTCACATATTGTTGCATTTACTATTTGCATTTAGCATTGATTTTCCTCCAGACCAAGACCCAGTCAGTACCTACAACCAGTTTGTTTGTGTTCAGTGGACCTGACTTCACACCTCCACTTATAGTGGAGGAAACCCATTTATAGTGTCAAAATATTATTTGGCACCGCTGTGCATTAAGTCAGTCTTATAAAATGAAGCCTTAAATCAAATGATTTGGCATCTATTCCTTTAGTCAAAGCTTGAGGTAAAGCACAGGACACGTGGACAGTAGCATGCATGTCTCACCCTTGGTAGTGTTCATCTGTTGTGTAGTGTTGTGTTGTTGTTGTGTGGACACAGAGTTATTGTTGATCTCCTCCATGATGTTGGCCTGCTCTTGTGCACACGCTATGGCAGGCTGTAGACTCACACAGCAGTGTCTCTGAGCTCTGACACACAGCTTCACCTGAGCAGACTGAAGAGCTCTAGCGAACAGAAAGTAGCGGCTGATCATGTCCACACAAACTATCCGGATTGTTTCTGGGACAGTCAGCTGCACTGTTGTATGCGATTTAATCGCAGTATGTGTTTGTTAAGTGTGTAAATAAGCTCTTGATCTTACAGTTCCGCCATTAAAGCGGCGCGGTTTCCCTCGTCAGGCGTATTTCTGCATTTACTGCACTGCAGGAATCAGGATCAGCTTTCATGTTAAAAACAGACCTCTCAGTGTTTACCGCATACAACACGACACACATGTTACGGGTAGTCAGAGGGGACACGCGGTGCTCGACGAGAAAGCGCTTCGAAAAACAACGGCAGGAATCGTTTACACACAACTGAACATTCTGACATAATTTATTCGCTCTCCTGTAGTTTCAAACCTGATTTTTCGCCCCAGTGGAACACAAAATAAAGATGCACTATATGGACAAAAGTATAGAGACACCTGACCAACATCGCATTCTAAATCCATAGACATTAAATGTGGGGTAAGCGATTTTTCAAAAACACTTTAGAAAACCGATTCGGGCCGAATAGCAAAACAAACTTGTAGCCAATCAGCAGTAAGGGGCGTGTCTACTCAGGATGTGGAGGAGAGCGCGTTCAGTGCACGGGACGGACATTAGATTTTGTGGTGACATTATGACCTGAATCATTTTTTGACAATTCACCCTATGATGAAGACTTGGCTCATGAATATTAATTACATAATTTGACATTTACCCAGCAGGATAACTGACTGGCTGAAATGCTGGTAATTGATAGTCATAATTATGAATCCTACTATTGTGAAGAACTGAAATAAACAGCAATTAGGTTATGGACCGGACAGTTCAGGCAGATTAACAGGCAACATCAGCGAGACCAAATGAATATTCATGAGCTCAGTCTTTGCCATAGTAGAAGCTGTATCTTTGTGTCTTGAATTGGTTTTTTTGTTCTTTGTATCCAGCAGCACTTCCGTCAGCCACACTGAGGCCTTCATTTCCAAATAATTCAGTCAAAACTCTCAGCCTTGTCAAAACATGACACAGGCAAGGAAAAGATTTGCCTCACAATCCAATAATTCATTATCATGCTATTAAATATTCTTGTTTTTCTTCGTTAATTAACTAGCACTACATCTAGAAGTTCAAAGTGTCAAACAGACCCATAATGAAATGTAATATATGACATATAGCCCGATATCAAGAGTGATATTGCCATATTTGTTACCTATTAGGCGATACTTAATTTTCACGTTCATTCTCTGGATAAATGAAGATATATGTTTTTACAATCCAATGATTCATTATCATGCTATTAAATATTCTTGTTTTTCTTCGTTAATTAACCAGCACTACATCTAGAAGTTCAAAGTGTCAAACAGACCCATAATGAAATGTAAGACATACAGCCCGATATCAAGAGTGATATTGCCATATTTGTTACCTATTAGGCGATGCTTAATTTTCATGTACGTACATTCTCTGGATAAATGAAGATATACTGTACGTTTTTAACATATAAATCCCCATAGGAAAATTTGTACACGTGTTAATAATATTTAGCTATATGATTTTTTTAATATGGTAGTATATGTAGCCTAACATACTGTACATATGTATTTGTACGGGATATATAAGAAATTATTCCCTTTTCAAATAAGCTTTCATATTTATGACAACATATTTCATGAAGATTAATACATATGCATATATTGGATATGCATATGGGGAACAACAAAAGAGAACAAGCAGAAAAAGGCAAAGACAAAGTTGAAATCTAAACAGAAACTCTTCTGCATATTCATCCAATGCTTTCTGGATGCTGTGAAAGCCTCGTGATTTTGGCTCTGTTTGTTCTGACCTTGAATCCATTGAGTGATTCTTTTCACTTTCACAAACACTGTATAAGTGAGCACACGCACTGGATTCAGATAGCGCAGGTGTTGTCTGCAGTGTTGTAGAGTGGCAGCAGTGCATCTCTGTTATTGGCTGGCTTGGTGTTGTGTAACATCAGACCGCTGCTTGGGTTTCAGGCCGCCGAGGGCCAGCTCGACTTATTCACAGGCGGAGCAGCAAACAGGTGTAAAGGAAGGACCGGTTCTCTGACCTGTTCGTCCGGGTGATACCGACGGTTTGTTCCCTGATGTTTACCTGAGATCTTTCGGCCTGGAGTTTGAGGTGAGCCCATCCTGAGCGCCGGGGGCCTGTTTAACGGGGTCAGGGCTTCTGTTACACACTATTCTCTCTTATCAATGCACTGGTTGCTGTATAACAAAGCAAGAAAACCTTTTTCACTTCCAACAACCAGCATACTTACAAAGCTCTGGTTGCACGGTAGGCGTTTGTCAGAGCTGCGTTGAACAAATATTTAAAGAATGGCTGGATCGTTAAGTGACTCCTGCCAAACACACTAAGCACATACTGTATGGCCTTTATTTTCATGCCTTCACAGCACATCATGTTTTCAGTTCTGTGGAAATAACTTGGATGCTTTTCTTAACTCTTTTCAAAATGTCATTATTTTCTCACTCTCATTACTATTCTGTGTACTTTATTTTGTTCCTTGGAAAACAAAAGGAGAGTTTTTGAACAATCTGCTCATCTCCATGACTGTCAAAATGTAAGCAGTCATTTTTCAAGTCTTCTGAAGTCATGCAGTAACTTTGTGTGTGGAACAGGCTGAATTAATTAATTTGAATTTAATATTCTCCGTACTTCTATTTCTAGTTTTTTTTTTGTCCGTTTTTGGAGCTTGACAGACATGGCCACACTATAAACTGTCATCGTATGGAAAGAGCAGCCTGAACATTAATCCAAATTTCTTCTTTTGTGTTTCATTGAAAAAAGCAAGTCATTATGAGTCTTTATCAATCTATACATTTTTATTAAATTTTTAGTTTAAGTTATTTTAGTACATCAAGTTAAACTAAAGTAAAATGAAAAATAGTTTAATGATATTAATAAAAACAGTATTCTTCCACCAAACAATGTAGTTCCTCAGAAACAGTTGTGGTTGCAACAAAGTGGTTGCCGAGCAACACACAAACGTAAACAAAGGTGTATGTTACTTTGTAGAGTAATTTACAACAGCTTCGAACGCGGCTCAGCCAATCAGAATCAAGCACCGGAACTCTCCGCTTTATAAGGAGAGTTTTTGAATAATCTGCTCATCTCCATGACTTTGACATGATCTTTCAAGTCTTCTGAAGTCATGCAGTAACTTTGTGTGTGGAACAGGCTGAATTTAAGATTCTCCGTACTTCTATTTCTCGTTTTTATTGTCCGTTTTTGGAGCTTGACAGACATGGCCACACTATAAACTGTCATCGTATGCAAAGAGCAGCCTGAACATTAATCCAAATTTCTCCTTTTGTGTTTCATTGAAAAAAGTCTTTATCAATCTATACATTTTTATTTAATTTTTAGTTTATGTTATTTTAGTACATCAAGTTAAACTAAAGTAAAATGAAAAATGTTGCCTCGGAAGAAATAAAACGTTTTTTATATTTTATTTCAAGTAACAAAAATGTTTTGTAATGGTTTTCATTTTAGTTAACTATAATAATCTATATATTTATATTATATATTAATATATATTATATGCATGATACAAAATATATTGTAATGTATATCAGTGTTATTTTAGTATCATTGAGATGCTATTATAGTTTTCATTCTTATTTAAATCAATTTCATTTTGAAATTAGAATTGAAATTAAGTCAATTTCAATTCTAATTTGAGTTAGTGTTATTAATTTTTTGTGTATTTATATATATATATAAAACTATGTATAGTTTTTTTAAATATAATTTTTAGTTTGAGTTACATTAAGTTAAAATAAATTAAAATGAGAAATGTTACCTTGTGTGTGTGTTTAAATGGTTTTAATGGTATAGTTCACCTTCAGTTGCTGGTAACTAAAATTAAACTATCCCTTTAAAAAAACCCAGTTTATTACACACTCACACACACACACACACACACACAGATACACAC